>NW_023185925.1:0-989 GCF_002007445.2 Ailuropoda melanoleuca | reverse complement strand
AAAATCCTGTACTTTTTCATTCATGCTCCCTTACTCATGAGAGATCATGTTCGTTGATATTTCCCTGAATTATGTGGTGTCTCAGAGACCACTAGTGGGCACGCTCGACAGGCTTCCGCGACCACTTTTCGTCATGGATCCCTAATCACGAAGGCTGATGATAGTGCTAAGACTGGCTCTGCACGGTGTTGTTTCTGACGGACTTGCATTTGCCATTTTCGTTCCATTTCCACAGCACGATTGATAGGATACTTCCCAAGCCCATACAAACAATGTGGAATCAGGGACCCCAGGGAAAAGGCTGATGTTTTCTGGAGGTGTTTTCCTGGACACGCTGCTTGATTACCTAGAAGAAGGGTGCTGAGTCCTCAAATATCCTGAACTTTTTCATTCTTGGTCCCTTACTCATAAGAGATCATGTTCGTTGATATTTCCCTGAATTGTGTGGTGTCTCAGAGACGACTATTAGGCACGCTCGTCAGGCTTCCGCGACCACTTTCCCTCATGGATCCCTATTCACGAAGGCTGATGATAGTGCTAAGAGTGGCTCTGCACGGTGTTGTTTCTGACGGACGTGCTTTTGGCCTTTTCATTCCATTGCCACAGCAGGTTTGATAGGATACTTCCCATGCCCATAAAAGCAACGTGGAATCAGGTCCCAAGTGAAAAGGCTGATGTTACCTGGAGGTGTTTACCTGGACGCTCTGCTTGATTACCAGGAAGAAGGGCGCTGAGTCCTCGAAAATCCTGTACTTTTTCATTCATGCTCCCTTACNTCATGCTCCCTTACTCATGAGAGATCATGTTCGTTGATATTTCCCTGAATTGTGTGGTGTCTCAGAGACCACTAGTTGGCACGCTCGACAGGCTTCGGCGACCACTTTCCCTCATGGATCCCTAGTTACGAAGGCTGACGAGAGTGCTAAGACTGGCTCTGCACGGTGTTGTTTCTGACGGACTCGCCTTTGGCCTTTTCGTTCCATTGCCAC
>NW_023185924.1:0-807 GCF_002007445.2 Ailuropoda melanoleuca | reverse complement strand
CTAACCTCATGGCTTTAAATAACTTCTGTATGTCAGTGACTCACAATTTATATTTGTAGTATAAAGCTCTGAAACTCCAGACTCATATTTAATTGCCTACTCAACATCTCCACGTGAATGTCTATCAGAAATCTCATAATCAACATGTGCTACACTGAATTCCTGACCTCCCTCCTAATTGCTCTACCCATAGGTTTCTCATTTCAATTAATAAGAACACCATCCTTCTAATCATTCAAGTCAGTAACACTAGAGTCTTCCATCAGGAACTCTGATACCTCTAACTTCAGATCANAGTGTCACAATCTCTCACTAACTCCATTGCTGTCACTCTGATCAGAGATGTCACCTTCTCTAGCCCGAATTACAGCAATAGCATCCTAACAGGTGTACTTGCTTCTATTCTTGCCCCCCTCTAGTCTATTTTCAAAAAGCAGAGTAAATCTTTTAAAATGGAATTTAGATCACATTACTTCTCTGTTCAAAACTCTGCAACAGTCCCAAATTTCACTCAGTCAGACAAACTCCTGAAAGTTGCCCACAAGACTTTATATAATCTGAGCTCCACTTATTTCTCTGACCCTTTACTTCACTGCAGCCATAAAAGCCTCCCTGAAAGAACATGTTCCTACTCCAGGTATACTATACCAGAGGAGTGGGAAATAAATGTGATTTTAGGGCAGAATTTGTGAGATGGCTGGAGATCACCCTCCCTTTTTCCTTCCTTTGTTCGTTCGTGCCTTCATTTATTCCTTCCTTCCTTCTTCCCTTCCTTTGTTTCCTTCTTTCTTAGCATAATTTATTTGG
>NW_023185923.1:252-636 GCF_002007445.2 Ailuropoda melanoleuca | reverse complement strand
CCATTACACAAATATTTGAAGGCCGGTTTGTACCTCTGATGCATCATTCCGAGTGAAGTCTCTTTTTCTCACAGTATCACAGTTTTACTTTTTTTAGTGCTATCTTGATAATTCTCATTCCTCTTTACATTTGTTATGACCTACAAATTATATTCTCTAAATATCCACTAGGTTACGCCATGTTTTATTTTATGCAAAATAAGTGAAATAGCATGAAGGTTTCATTTTCAGTAAATTGAGGATCTAAAGTAGATACGCTTATGAAGATTGACACATAACTGAGCATTCAGCAACTCTACACTCCAAAAAATAGAGTGACATTAGTGAACTGAATTTTTTTTTAAAGATTTTATTTATTTATTCAACAGAGATAGAGACAGCCAG
>NW_023185923.1:0-239 GCF_002007445.2 Ailuropoda melanoleuca | reverse complement strand
AAGCAGGGGGAGTGGGAGAGGAAGAAGCAGGCTCATAGTGGAAGAGCCTGATGTGGGGCTCGATCCCATAACGCCGGGATCACGCCCTGAACCGAAGGCAGATGCTTAACCGCTGTGCCACCCAGGCGCCCCGTGAACTGAGTTTTTAAAAATGCAGTGTATTCTTGTTATTCATGGTAGTTATGTTCTATAAAATCACTGCTAACACTGAATTAGCAAATACTAAATCAAGGCTCCTG
>NW_023185922.1:593-873 GCF_002007445.2 Ailuropoda melanoleuca | reverse complement strand
GGACTCCTTTCCGGAACGTTGTAAACACACCCTAATCCGAAGACAGTTGCTTGGTGACTGCGCCACTCAGGAGATCCGGGTTGTGGGCTTCTTGGTATTTCAGCCTGCCTTCTGGGGAGGGGCCTGCCTGCTGGTACTCAGAAAACCCTGTTTGGGTAGAGTCTCTGTGTCCCTTGCGAGGGGGGATGGGGATGGGCACCCTGTAAGCCGGTATTTCCGGGCTTTTGTTCTCTGGCGGCTTTCCCTGGCGGTTTGCTTTGCCTCTTCTGAGAGAGCAGCA
>NW_023185922.1:270-514 GCF_002007445.2 Ailuropoda melanoleuca | reverse complement strand
CCACTTTAACTCTGTTTCTGTTGGTGGTGCTCAACCCTGCAGCATCCCGGGGCTGTGCGCCCCACACCCCGGCATCCCAGCCCTCACTTCCAGGGCTGGTACGTCTCTGTCCTTTGTGTTTCCAACCCCGCCAGCCGCCAGCCGTCAGCCGCCCCGCGCGGGCTGCCGGAGCTCCCCGTCTCAGTCTGGTGTCTCACGGGTGCTGACCGCGAGTCCGCCTGCTCCCCCGTGCAGGAGGCCCTCC
>NW_023185922.1:0-227 GCF_002007445.2 Ailuropoda melanoleuca | reverse complement strand
TCCCGGTCTCAGCCTTGATCCAGTGAGCACACCGGAGCTCCGGAGCTCCGTGAGATGCTTGGTGGTGCACGCTCCCAGCTCACGGACTCAGCCTGCCGTTTCCAGAGTGCGGGTCCGCGGTCCGTCCGCTCCCCGGTGCAGGTGGCCCGCCAGCCGCCTGCGCGCGCGCTCCTGGAGCTCGCGTTCTAAGTCTGCTGTCTCGCGGGTGCCGTCCGCGAGTCCGCCTG
>NW_023185921.1:0-1601 GCF_002007445.2 Ailuropoda melanoleuca | reverse complement strand
AGTGTAGATTGCTCTGGGTAGCATGGACATTTTAACTATGTTAATTCTTCTGATCCATGAGCATGGAATATATTTCCATCTTTTTATGTCTTCCTCAGTGTCTTTCAAGAGAGATTTACNCTTCCTCAATATCTTTCAAAAGTGATCTATAGTTTCTAGGATATAGGTCCTTTACGTCTCTGGTTAAGTTAATTCCAAGGTAACGTATGGTTTTTGGTGTTATTGTAAATGGGATGGATTCCCTAATTTCTCTTTCTTCAGTCTCGTTATTCGTGTATAGAAATGCAACTGATTTCTGGGCATTGATTTTGTATCCTGCCACCTTACTGAATTGTTCTATAACTTCTAATAGTTTGGGAGTGGATTCCTTTGGGTTTTCCATATAGAGTATCATGTCATCTGCAAAGAGAGACAGTTTGACTTCTTCTTTGCCAATTTAGATACCTTTTATCCCTTTTTGTTGTCTGATTGCTGTTGCAAGGACTTCGAGTACCAANTTCTGATTGCTGTTGCAAGGACTTCTAGTACTATGTTGAATAATAGTGGCGAGAGTGGGCATCCTTGTCGTGTTCCTGATCTTAAGGGAAAGGCTTCCAGCTTTTCCCCATTGAGAATAATATTTGCTGTAGGCTTTTCATAGATGGTTTTTATGAGATTGAGAAATGTACCCTGTATTCCTACACTCTGAAGGGTTTTAATCAGAAAAGGATGCTGTATTTTGTCAAATGGTTTTTCTGCATCAATTGAGAGGATCATATGGTTCCTGAGTCTTTTCTTGTTGATATGATCTATCACGCTGATCGCTTTGCAAATGTTGGAACATGCTTGCATCCCAAGTATGAATCCCACTTGGTCATGATGGATAATCCTTTTAATGTACTGTTGGATTCTATAAGCCAGGATCTTGTTGAGGATTTTGGCATCCATATTCATTAGGGAAATCAGTCTGTAATTCTCCTTTTTAATGGGGTCTTTGCCTGGTTTGGGGATGAAGGTAATATTGGCCTCATAGAATGAGTTTGGTAGCTTTCCTTCTGTTTCTATTTTTTGAAACAGCTTCAGGAGAATAGGTATTATTTCTTCTTTGAATGTTTGGTAGATTTCCCCAGGAAAACCGTCTGGGCCTGGAGTTTTGTTGTTTGAAAGGTTGTTTATCACTGACTCAATCTCTTCATAATTGATTGGCTTGTTTAAAAAATCAATTTCTTCCTGTTTCATTCTTGGTAGTTTATAAGTTTCCAGGAAGGCCTCCATCTCTTCCAAATTGCTTAATTTATTGGCATGTAGTTGTTGATAAAAGTTTCTAATAATCCTTCCAATTTCATTGGTGTTGGTCGTGACCTCTCCTCTTTCATTCATAATTTTATTAATTTGGGTCCTTTCTCTACTCTTTTGGATAAGTCTTGCCAGCAGTTTGTCAATTNGGATAAGTCTTGCCAGCAGTTTGTCAATTTTATTGATTCTCTCAAAGAACCAGCTTCT
Source organism: Ailuropoda melanoleuca (assembly GCF_002007445.2). NCBI lineage: Eukaryota > Metazoa > Chordata > Mammalia > Carnivora > Ursidae > Ailuropoda > Ailuropoda melanoleuca. Next base: position 119 of record NW_023185921.1, on the reverse strand, counting down.
AGTTCTGTTGATTTGCTCTACTGTACTTCTGGTTTCTAACTCATTGTATTCTGCTCTAATCTTGGTCAACTGCTTCCTCGTGAGTGGATTAGGCCTGTCCCTCTGTTGCTGTTCCAGCT
>NW_023185920.1:0-576 GCF_002007445.2 Ailuropoda melanoleuca | reverse complement strand
CACAGCCCTGATAGAATATTGATAATCAGGAATAGGTACAAATTCTTTGGAATCAGTCTTAATTTTAGAAAGCCTTGTAAATTTTTGTAAAGCACATTTAAAGNAGCACATTTAAAGGAAACAACCAGAAAGAGATAACATTTGGCTAAATCTGGGGCACAGAAAATTCCAGTTCAGTTTTATCATACTTATCAGGTTTCTGTATTGCTTAGTTAATAAGAGGGTGAACTCTGGAATAAGACTGCCTGGGTTAGCATTTTGACCCTGTCCTTTATTTGCCGTGTGAACTTAGACAGTCGCTTAACTTCTCTTCACCTTGGTTTCCTATTTATAATATGGAAAAAACAATACTACCAACCTCACATGTTTGTTGTGAGGTTTAATTTAGTTAATACATGGAAAGACTTACCTTAGTCCCTGTCAGATGATCAATAATATTACCAAGTATATGATGACTCTCATTTATTTCTCCATAGAGGTGCTTTTGTTCAACACATTCTAAAGCCTTATGTGTCTCAATTCCACTAATTTCTATTATTCCTTTACTGATAAAATAGATAAATGAGGAAGCTATGA
>NW_023185919.1:0-1374 GCF_002007445.2 Ailuropoda melanoleuca | reverse complement strand
TCATAGCTTCCTCATTTATCTATTTTATCAGTAAAGGAATAATAGAAATTAGTGGAATTGAGACACATAAGGCTTTAGAATGTGTTGAACAAAAGCACCTCTATGGAGAAATAAATGAGAGTCATCATATACTTGGTAATATTATTGATCATCTGACAGGGACTAAGGTAAGTCTTTCCATGTATTAACTAAATTAAACCTCACAACAAACATGTGAGGTTGGTAGTATTGTTTTTTCCATATTATAAATAGGAAACCAAGGTGAAGAGAAGTTAAGCGACTGTCTAAGTTCACACGGCAAATAAAGGACAGGGTCAAAATGCTAACCCAGGCAGTCTTATTCCAGAGTTCACCCTCTTATTAACTAAGCAATACAGAAACCTGATAANCAGAGTTCACCCTCTTATTAACTAAGCAATACAGAAACCTGATAAGTATGATAAAACTGAACTGGAATTTTCTGTGCCCCAGATTTAGCCAAATGTTATCTCTTTCTGGTTGTTTCTTTTAAATGTGCTTTACAAAAATTTACAAGGTTTTCTAAAATTAAGACTGATTCCAAAGAATTTGTACCTATTCCTGATTATCAATATTCTATCAGGGCTGTGGATGCAGGTGCAAACATTGTTCAGTGCTGTAGGCTGGAGTTGCTTTAGTAGTTTTGGTAAAAAGTGAAGTTACATCCCCTTTAACATGACTATAAACCCCATCCCACAAATTATGAGTAGGTCATTCTTCTCCTGGAAATTCCCTTCCTTGATATTTCCAAGGACTTCCATGCTGAACGGAATCAGTTTTAACCATATTGCAGGAAAGCCTGAATCAGTCACAGAAGCATCCTATTTTCTTACGTTGTTCCTCTCTGCAGCCATGCTTCAAGCTGAGGTGTAAGATACAAGTTGTACCTAGAGATGGCCAACACAACTAATTCTCACCTTGCTTAACACTCTCAAATAGGGGATAAGGGCTAATTATGTAATGCAATTAGCAAAGGTCAGCAATAGATTTTCCAAAGTCTTGGATATTCAACCTGAATATCCCATGTGGTAGATCATCTGCAGTCAAAATAGCTCTCTTTGTGAAATGATTTATCATCCTTTCTCAAGAGTCAATCTATCTAAAGACAGCCTGATATTTTTAGCATCAGTAAAGAAAATAGAATAGCAAGACTGTTTCAAAGTCAAGGACCTTGGAGATATCTACAAAACAAAACAACAATAAAAACAAAGGCTGGATGTTTTTCTTACAGTATGTATGTAAATTATATGTAAATAAAGCATGCATACTCCTTTGTTACCAAGACAAAGAGAGTTTCAATGGCAATGGCTCTCTTCACCTCTATTCTACCAAAGGGTTAGTAGTATCCTCAAAATT
>NW_023185918.1:0-2118 GCF_002007445.2 Ailuropoda melanoleuca | reverse complement strand
CTCTTAGAGGATTGTGGCTATTGGTTGGGAATATGTATGCGAACGGCAGGCATGTTGCAGGTACCGAAGATGATTCTGGAAAGACAGAAGTCCCTTCCAGGGGAATTTGCATCGTACCAGAGGAGTCAGGGAGATCTTGAAGTTCCTCCAATTCTGACTGTACTTGCTTCTCCGTCATTCCCAACTCAGCCAGCAGGGGGCGCTGGGGGACCGCTTTCCTCTGCGTGTCTGGGCAGCCGGGAAGCTTGGTTGGCGGCGCCCCGCCGGGGAGGTGGGACATGCTGGGGATGGCCCAGATGACCTCCGAGTGTCTTTCCTGCCCACTGAATCTCGGCTCTTTTTGCAGAGGGAGGTACAGGGATGAGCTGCCCGGAGCTAGCCGCAAGTGCAGCCCCCTGGCCCTGGAAATGCAGTAAAATGACAGCCCATGCTGCAAGGGGCTGTCATCCTGGGGTTTCAGTGTTTCAGAATTCCAGCAAGTGCTCCCTCTGGTGTGTACGGATGTGTTCATGGAGGGATTAGTGGGGAAAAAAAAAGACAGGGCTTTCTTTAATTACAGGCCGGCCCAGGAAGCACACGGCAAACGGCAGGCAGAAAGAAAATGGTCAGATGGAACGGTGTGGGCACTGAGGACTCACCGATGATGCTCTCTTAGCCTTGCAAACCCCAAAGAAAGCCGAGAGGCAAAAATGTCTGAAAACCCGCAGCAGCTTCCTGCACTGTCTGGGCTGGTGCTGGATATGGTCTGCTCGTGATTCTTCATGACCCTGGTTGCAAACTAGGGAGGAAAGATCACAGATGGGTCCATGGTGTAGGTCACTGTTTCCAAAGCATGGATCCCGACCAGCAGGATCAACACCACTAGGAGCCCCCACCCCTGGGACCCCTGCATCAGACACTGCAGTTGGGGGCCAGCAGCCGACCCCTGACAAGCCCTCCAGGTGAGTCTGAACCACGGGGGACCTGTAGCTGTTTTCAGCCTCTGCCACACACTGGAACACCTTGACTTTCAAGCCTTGATGGGGTGGGGGTGGGAACCATACCCTAGACCAAATGCATCAGGCCCTCTGGGGTTGGGACCAGCACCTGAGGTTGGTTCCAAGATAACCAAGGTCAAGCCCAATGGAGTAGTGAAAAGTGGTTTTGGGGTCAGCCAGACTCAGGTTCAAATCCCAGCTTTCTCACTTGCTGGCTGTTTGACTCTGGGCAAGGCACGCCCCTTTCCTGGCCCACGGGAAGCTCATATTCTGGAGGACTGAGATCATCTTTCCTGCCCTGCAAAATTGTTTGAAGACTGAACAAAGCTTCTGGTGCTTAGAAGCACCTAGAACAATACCGGGTGCCCCAAGGGAGTTTAGCACATGATGGCTCCCTTTCTCTGCTCCTGTCTGTTGCCCTATGGGATTTTTTCCAGAGCAGAGGCCGTATCGTATTTTTCTTTGCATCTCCAGGGAATAATTAATCCCACTGCTGGGGGAGAGCTGGGGAAATGGATGTGCGACAGTAGGAGCTGAGCTACTAGACTTCGTCCCTCATAGCCTGGCTGCGATGGGCTCCTTGACCTTCCTCTGTCGTCCTAACTAAGGTCAGCCCGGATGTCTGTTTAAAGTACACTCAGCCCCCTTGATCTTTAGGAACCTGTCTGGTACAAACGAAACGGCCAGAATGTTAAAATATGTGTGCAAAGATATTGTATTGGTGTGTTGTCTGCCCTGGCGATAACTGGAAACAACTTTACCAATAGGTGAATAATCACGGTTCACAATCGTGATTGTGCAACATCATGAACCAGTAAAAAGAATTAGGCAGATCTCTATGCAGTGATCGAAGAGATGTACTATATATTGTTAAGTGATAAAGCAAATTGCAGATTCATGCCCGCGATGGGATTCCTTTTTCTCTTTTTCTTTTGAGGAAACAGAGCCTCCATATTATGTGTGCACTCATTTGTATGTGTGGTGTGGGGTGGGGGTGGGGCATAAAGAAAAGCAAAGCATGAAAGAGTATACTCCAGGTTACCTTGTCGGATTGCAGACGGGGCAGACTCGTTCATGCATTTGTTCGTCCCTGTTTCGCTGTTAACATTTATTTAAGGTCAACTATGTGTCAGGCACTGGA
>NW_023185917.1:0-1923 GCF_002007445.2 Ailuropoda melanoleuca | reverse complement strand
AGGATAGAGAGATCTACGAAACAGAAAATAGGTAGGCCATAACTAGACCCAAATATATTTATGTTCAATTGGTGTTCAACAAAAACGCCAAGGTAAGTTAATGAGCAAGAAATCATCTTTTCAACAGTGGTGTTGGAACATCTGGATATTTGTACAGATCAAAATGAAAATGAACTCTTATCTCACACCTATACAAAAATTAATTCAAGATGGATCACAGACCTAAATGTAAAAATTAATGGCATAAAACTTTTGGAATAAAATATAGGGGAATATCTTTGTAAAGAGAGAGGAGACAAAGATTTCTTTTACAGGACCCAAAAAAGCTAAGAATAAAAGGAAAAATGATAAACGGACTTTATTAAAATTAACTTTGCCCTTCAAATGACATTATTGAAAAATGAAAAATCAACACATATCTGAAAAAAAAGACTTGTATTCAGAATATACTACAGGAAAACCACTCCTGTAATTCAATAATATAAAATCAAATAAGGTAATAAAAATTTGAAAAAAGACACTTTATTGAGAAATATATACAAATGACCAAGCATATGAAAATATTCTCAACATCCTTAAATATGAGAAAAATGAAAACTTAAACCATGAGATGCTGTTACATATCATAATTTTCAGAGGACTTACAAATTCAGGGGCATCTCGGTTGCTCAGTTGGTTAAGTGTCTGACTCTTGATCTCAGTTCAGGTTTGATCTCGGGGTCGTAAGGTCAAGCCCCATGTAGGGTTCCACGCTGGGTGTGGAGTCCACTAAAAAAAACAAATAAATAAGAAAGACACAAATTTCAAGTGTTGGCGGGCTATTAAGTGGATGGAATTTTCATACTTTGCCCACGAGAGTGTAAAATAATGCCACCACTTTGGAAAAGCAGTTTCTAAAATGTGAAACACATAACTCTGTGACCCAACAATTCCATGCCTGGAATTTTCCCCAAGATAAATCAAAACCCATGTCCACAAAAGACATGTACAAGAATGTTTACTCATAACTGCCCAAATTGGAAAGAACTCAAATGTCCATCAACAGATAAATGAATAAATAAATTTTGGTGTGTTCTAGAAAATGGATTACTATTTGACTATAAAACGGAACAAACTACTGATAAACAAAGCAACATGGATGAATCTTAATATTTTTTTAGTGAAAGTAAACCAAATACAGTAGAGTACATACTCTATTATTCCACGTATTAGAAGTTCCAGAACAGGTTAAATCAATGGTAGTGACTTAGATGATTCATTGTTATAATTAGAGGGAAGATAGGGGAGAAATGACTAGAAAGGGACATTAGGCAACTGTTGGGAGTTATTCTATCTTCTATATTTGGATTACAAACAATGTGTAATTTATCAATATTTCTTAAATAAGACACTTAAAATCTGTGTGTATTATGGGATACACTTTTACCTCATTAAAAAGAAAAAAATTAAAAGCTGGTAAGCAATGATTTGTCAAACATGACTGGAGTAGAAAGTAGAAATTAATGCTAAAACTAAGAGAAATCAAGGTAGGATACATTTTTAAATAGGTTTCTTTTAAAAAGACATACTGAACATGAAATCTTATGGACTCATAAAGTAGACTACAATATTGCCTCTTAATTTTTCTAGCTGGCAGTGAAAAATGGGCAAGTAGATCAGTTTACTCCAGTGAGTTTCAGAGTTAAACATCCAACTCCGGATTTCAGCTCTGGTCATGGTCTCAGGGTTGAGAGATAGAGNGGTATGGAGCCTGCTTAAGATTCTCTCTCTGCCTCACCCTCCACTCAGGCTTGCACTCTCTCTCTCTTAAAAAAAAAAAATCATTACCAACAAAACAAATACATAGCACGACCATATGTGCATCCAATTTAGGTGAGGGTACCAGAAAACCAAGAAAAGGGGCACATGCAAAAGGAGCAAATG
>NW_023185916.1:0-681 GCF_002007445.2 Ailuropoda melanoleuca | reverse complement strand
TTCCCTCTGTACGTAAGTATATTCTTCCCCCTGGCCGATTTCAATACTGTATCCTTGGATCTAATATTTGCGAATTGCACTATGTCATGACGTGGCATAGGTTTGTCGTGGTTGACCTTGGGTGGGGTCCTCTCTGCCTCTTGAATATGAATGCTTGTTTCCTTTGCCAGATTGGGGAAGTTTTCAGCTACAATTTGTTCAAATATCTCTTCTAGACCTCTCTTTCTCCACCTCCTTGGTGATGCCGATGATTCTGACATTGGAACGTTTCATTGGGTCAGGAATCTCCCGTAATTTACATTCTTGAGATTGGATTTTTTTTTAGCCAAGTTTCCATTTTAACTTTCTCTTATACCATCCCATCCTCCAATTCACTAATTTGTTTTTCTGCCTCATTTACTCTGGCCATCAGTGCATCTAGTTTTGACTGCATTTGATTCATAGCATTTTTAATTTCTGCCAGATTCACTCTCATTTCTGTCCTTAGAGATTCTATATTCTCATTANCATTTTTAATTTCTGCCAGATTCACTCTCATTTCTGTCCTTAGAGATTCTATATTCTCATTAGTATTTTCATTAATATTTTTTTCAAGTCTAACATCGTGTTCACCATTGTTACTCTGAACTCCATTTCTGACTATTTGGTTATATCCATATCCATCATTTCTGTGGCAGAGGC
>NW_023185915.1:0-728 GCF_002007445.2 Ailuropoda melanoleuca | reverse complement strand
TCACCTCCCATAAGGAATGATTCTAATGTTTTAACAGATGTCTTTTTATATACCTTCTAGCAAAATTGATATTGTTTTATGTTCATCAATTTACATAAATATTGTGCTGTGTATCTTGTTACCTTTTTTCACTGAAAACCAGGTTTTTAAGATCTGCTCCTGTTTCTATGTGTGCCTCTAACCTGTGCTTCTTTTTTTATTTTATTCTTTTATTTTTTTTATTTTTTATTATGTTACCTTAGTCACCATACAGTAAATCCTTAGTTTTTGATGTAGTGTTCCGTGATTCATTGTTTGTGTATAACACCCAGTGCTCCACGCAGTATNCGTATAACACCTAGTGCTCCACGCAGTATGTGCCCTCCTTAATACCCATCACCGGCCTATCCCAATTCCCCACCCCCTCCCCTCTGAAGCCCTCAGTTCATTTCCCAGAGTCTATAGTCTCTGGTGGTTCATTCCCCCTTCTGTTTACCCCCGCCCTTCATTCTTCCCTTCTCCTACCGATTTCCCTATTTCTTATGTTCCATAAATGAGTGAAACCATATGATAATCATCTTTCTCTGCTTAACTTATTTCATTTAGCATAATCTCCTCCAGTCCCATCCATGTTGATGCAAATGTTCGGTAATAATTCCTTCTGATGGCTGGGTAGTGTTCCATTGTTTATATGGACCATATCTTCATTATCCATTCGACTGTTAAAGGGCATCTCGACTCCTTCCACA
>NW_023185914.1:0-6685 GCF_002007445.2 Ailuropoda melanoleuca | reverse complement strand
CCTGCTTGAGACTTCTGCAGAGCAGGACACAGAGAAACACGGTCACTCATGTCACATGGCTGATACTGGTATTTCTGCCCTTCTTTGTTCCTGGCTGTGTCTAGATGTGTCAGCCATGCCAGTCTGTGGGTGGGGTGAATCCAAAGTTGGTCGTTCACACCATGCCCTGAAGGGGTGGGGCTAATGGTGGCTCAACTTTCTGTCCATTATCCAGGAAGGGGAAATACCTCAAGTCAGAGGGTATCCTGTTGGTGCTAAGCAGTGCTAACCTGGGTCATGGGGTGATGCAGGCAAAACGAAGCTAATCTCCCGACTTTTCTTGTACAGTTATTCTCAAGAGTTTTGCTCCACTGTGTTGTTGAAACTTCTTAAATGGACTCCTAAGCTCTTAGGCCTATTTTTGTTTGTGGATAGCTGTCTAATTGATGTTCTTTGTGGGGTGACAGAGGCTGGAGTGTCCTGTTCCATCATCTTCATGATACCACATCAGTCTTTCCTCACTGAGGTGATATTAGGTGTAGGGTTTTTAGATGCTGTTTATTAAGTTGAGAAAGTTCCTTCTGTTCCTTGTTTGTGAGTTTTTATCATGAATGCATATTGGAGATACCCATTTTAAAACACAGAGTTTTGGAAGATGGAAGGAAGATTTGAGCTAGGTAGCTCGATAGGCCAGTCCCAAGCTGAGAAATAGGGAAAAGATTTCCATGTGACTGTACCATTTCTTCACAATAACAAATAGATTCCTAACGTTTTCTTAAAAAACATTCCTAATATTTTTTTTAAAAGTCACCGTATCAAAACATCTGTTTTTCCAGATGCTCATGCTGTACATATATGTAAAGACAGAACTGGTCTGAGGCAACATGCAGTTTGCCAGGCTATCTGGCTACCTTCCACCAATCCAATTCTACTCTGCACAGCTGAGGAGAATGTACTAGGTGTTTTGTTTTTTTGTGTGTGTATGTGTGTTTTGTGTTTTTTTAATCAGTAAGAGAAAAATCTCTTTTTTATTTTTTATAATAATTTTTTATTATGTTATGTTAGTCACCATACAGAGAATGTACTAGGTGTTAACTGTGTGTATTCCTCTAGAGGTGTAATTTCTCTACCAAATTATTCCATACCATGTTTACATTGAAAGGAGATGGAATGTAAAGGCTGGAAAGCACATCAGGTGGCTGAGTGCCTCCTTCAGCCTTGCAGGAAGCTAGGCATTTGGAATAAATACCTGTTGAGCATCTAGCATATGGCCTGCTACTAAGTAGGCAGTCACTAAATATTTGGTGAGTAGTTCATACCTATTGAACACATTTGCCACAAACTTTGAGACCTACAAAACTTACGTAGGGCAAAATGTGTTTTTCTCTGACTCTTTTTCTCTGACTCTAGTTTTTTGGTCCAGTGGGATTTATGAAAAATTCCATCTCTCTGTCTGACGATGAAGAATGGAAGAGAATACGAACATTGCTGTCTCCAACCTTCACCAGTGGAAAGATCAAAGAGGTAAGAAAGAAGAGGATTTCAATTAAAAAGTTAAGGAATACATCTGGGGACAGGTAGAAAATAAGAATATATTCCATTTCTAGGGAGTAGTCTGCTATATTTGGGCTTCCTAAAAATGGTCTCTTCTCTTCCTAGAAAAGACATGATAAGATTTGTCATTAAGTGCCTCTTACTCTGACTGATTTATTTTGCTTAGCATAATACATTCTAGCTCCATCTATNCATCTACGTTGTTGCAAATGGCAAGCTTTCATTCTTTTTGAAGGCTGAATAATATTCCACTGGGTATTATTGCCACATCTTTTTTTTTTTTAAGGATCTCACTCATATGTGGAATTTAAGAAAGAAAACAGATGAACGTATGGGAAGGGGAAAAAGGGAGGAAAAAAGGAGAGAGGGAAACAAGCCATAAGTGACTCTTAATGGCAGAGAACAAACTGAGGGTTGATGGAGGGAGATGGGTGGGAGATGGGCTGGATGGGTGATACTTACTGAAGAGGATACTTGTTACGATGAGCACTGGGTGTTGTATGCAAGTGATGAATCACTGAATTCTACTCCAAAAATCAATATTGCACTATATGTTAAGTGCAATTAAATTAAAAAAAAAATGTACNAAAATGTATCTTACTGCTCCGTATTTGTGAAAGCCAGGTCATTCTAGGTCTTGATTTTCCAATTTAACTTCAGGTGGTGGTGTATTTTGTGTGTAGATGCTCCCCATCATTGGCCAGTATGGAGATATGTTGGTGAGGAACCTGAGGAAGGAGGCAGAGAAAGGCAAACCTGTCAACTTGAAACAGTAAGTAGTAGTGCAGCTGCTGGGATTCCTGCTCTGTCACGACACTTTGCAGCTGCTGCCACAGAGCCAAATTCCCACTGTTGAGTTACTCCAGCAAACAAGCTGAAGTAGGCATGTGGTGTTAAACTCCAATGGGCCAGCCAAGAAGAGGCAGCTTACCTAAAAGTGCAGGGCAGCCAGAAGAGGAAGGATCGGCTCCTGCTTTCAGGAGTGAGGATTAAATTATCTACTTAATTGTCACTTTGGTTATCCTGGAAGACCAAAATACATTCTTGAAAAGAAGAAACAGAATTGTACCAAAGTTTTGAAAGTAGAATGTACGCAATGGTGAGAGGGGGAAGTCCTTGGTATNAAGTTTTGAAAGTAGAATGTACGCAATGGTGAGAGGGGAAAGTCCTTGGTACATATTGGCAGGCAGTGGGTGGGGCAGGAAAGTTACAAGGTGGAATGGGAACAACTTAAAAACTTTCATGATTTTTTGTGGATATTCGCAAAATGCTAAATATTAACTTTTACTGCGACTTTTTCTTCCTTCGATCTCAAAAGAGCAAAAGTCCTACACAGAGTATGGGTAGGCTGGCCGTGTCATTTGTTGTCTAAATTTGGGTATTTTTTAATTACGCAGGCATAACAGGTGTACACTGGGTTGTCCTGTGAAAACTAGGGGCATATGATCACTTAGTTATGGGCTTCCATGAATCAATTTTGGAGTGATCTACTATTTTTTTTCTGGGAACGTTCTTAGTTCTTACATTTTCCAGAAATGAGTGAGTCCTCAGGGCAATCTCAGATCACTGGAGATGAGAAAGAGTGGGTCTTTCAGGAGCCTTAGCCGGGGTATAGAGGAGGGATGGTGTTCCTGGCAGCACAGAACAGGGTGTTGGTGTTCTGTCATGTGCTGAAGAGGAATCATCTCCAAGCATAGATACTGTGGTGAGAGAAGATCCAGCTCAGTTTCACCTTTCTTGACTCCCTGAGGAAGGGTTAATTAGTCCACCATTTGTCCTGCTCAGACACAGTGCTTCTCCGCCTTCTACTGCCCGTACTCACAACACACTATTGTAATTTGTCCAGCTTTGGGCTCTATCCCTCCATGACTGAGCTCCGTGAGCTCAGAGGTAGTTTTGACTTGTCATAGTGTCCCCATAACTCCTAGCACAAGGCCAGCTGCATCATGGCATATCATAAACACCACATGAGGGAGTGTGATGGCATACAGACCATTCAGATGATCCAGCAGCTGGTACTGAACATCTGGCTCTTGTCTTGTCTGGACATCAGAATCTACATGCACTTTTTGCTCCATGTATTGTATAAGGATAGTAAAGAGGTGCTGATTTTAATTATCCATGTCTTTGTTTCTCTCACAGCATCTTTGGGGCCTACAGCATGGATGTGATTACTAGCACATCGTTTGGAGTGAACATTGATTCCCTCAACAACCCACAACATCCCTTTGTGGAAAATGCCAAGAATCTCTTCAGATTTGAATTCTTTGATCCATTTTTGTTCTTAATATGTATGTACACTATTGTTTTTTCTTTTCTTTTCTCTTCCCTTCCTTTTTTTCCTTCCTTCCTCCCTCCCTTCCTTCACTTTTTCCTTTCTTTCTACAACAGCTTTATTAAGATGCAATTCATTTACTATATATATTACCCTTTTAGAACATAAAATTCAGTGGTTTTTATGGCCTCAGTGTCTTATCAACGAATGAATGTAGAAAATGTGTGTACACACACACACACACACACACACACACCCCTACATAGTGAAATCTGTTGCCATAAAAGGAAGGGGATCCTGTATTTGTGACTATATGGATGGAACTTGAGGGCATTATGCTAAGAGAAATAAGTTAGAGGAAGACAAATACTGTATGATCTTACTTCCATATGGAACCAACCCCCCTCCCCAAAACCAACCTCATACAAAAACAAGATCAGATTTGTGGTCACTAGAGGCAGGAGTTGGGGGGTGGGAATTGAATGAAGGTGATGAAAAGGTACAAAGTTTCAGTTATAGTATAAACAAATACTGGCTTGTAATATACAACAGGATGAGTATGGTTAACATTGCTATATTTTGTGTTTGGAAGTTGCTAAGAGAGTAGATCCCAGTAGTTCTCATCACAAGGATTAAAAATGTCTGTTTTTGTAAATACATGAGATGATGGACATCTTATTGTGGTAACCATCTCTTGATACATGTATGTCAAAGCATTATTCAGTACACCTTAACTTGTACAATACTGTATGTCTGTAAACTCAAACGGAAAAAACTGGTTTTGGCGCTTTCAAAGATATGTGCAACCATTACTGTAGTCAATTATTAGACTATTGTTGTCAACTCAGAAATCTATATATATATTTTTTTTTTTTTTTACTATCACGGCCTACTTTCCTTAGTCCTGAGCAACCAGTAATCTACTTTCTGTCTTAATAGATTTGCCTCTTCTGGACTCTTCATACAGATGGAATCATAGAACATCTGATCTTTGTGGCTCCTTCCTTCATTTAGCATCATGTTTTTAAGATTCATCCTTGTTGTAGCATGAATCAGTACTTTATTTCTTTTTATGGCCAAAAATATTCCATTATGTGGACATACTGCATTTTATTTATCCTTTCATCATTTGGTAGACATTTGGGTTGTTTTCAACTCTTGGCTACTGTGAATATTGCTTCTATGAACATTCATGTTCAAGCTGTTGTTTGAATACCTGTTTTCAAGTCTCTTGGGTATGTACTCAGGTGGAATTGCTAAGGTATGTAGTAATTCTGTGTTTAAGTTAATAAGGAACTGCCAAACTGTTTTCCATAGCTACACCATTTTACATTCCCAGTAGTCGAGTAGGAAGGTTCTGATTTCTCCCCATCCTTTCCAACACTTGGTCAACCCTTTTCTGTCTTTTTAATGATGGCCACCTTCATGGGTGTGAAGAGTATCCCATTGTGGTTTTGTTTTGCATTTTCTAATGGCTAGTGAGGTTGAACCACTTTCTATATGCTTATTGGCCGATTTTGGTGTTATATCTAAGAATTCATTGACAGATCTGAGGTCATGAACATTTACTCCTGAGTTTTCTTCTAAGGATTTGTAATTTTAGCTCTCATATTTGGGTCTTTGATTCCTTTTGAGTTTATTTTTGTATGAGGTAAGAGTTCAACTTCATTCTTTTGTATGTAACTATCCTCTTGTCTCAGCACCATTTTTTGAAAAGACTGTTTTTCTCCATTGAATGGTCTTAGAAACCTCAAAATTCCATTGACCGTAAACACATGGGTATATTTTTGGAGTCTAAATTCAATTCCACTGATCTGTATTCCTATCTCTATGCCAGTATCAGATTGCCTTGATCATTATAGCTTTGTGGTAAGTGAAACCAGAGTTGGAGTTCTACAACATTATTCTTTTTATTTTTCAAGATTGTTTTTTTGGCTGTTCTGGGTTCTTTACAATCCCATATGAATTTTAAATTTAGAATGCCAATTTCTACAAAATAGCCAGCCAGGATTCTGATAACAGAATGCATTAATCTGTAGATCAATGCTGGGGGTATTGCCATCTCGACAATGTTAAGGTTTCTGATCCATGCACATGTGGTGTTTCTCCATTTACATATCTTCTGTAATTTTTTCAGCAATGTTTGTAGTTTCCAGAACGTAAGTTTGCACTTATTTTGTGAAAGTTATCCTTAAATATTTTATTGTTCTTGATGTTACTCTAAATGGAGTTTTGTTAATTTCACTTTTGGATTGTTTATTGCAGCATATAGGCATACAATTGATTTTGTGTATGGATCTTGTATCCTGAAACCTTGCTAAACTTCATTAGTTCTAAAGATTTTTAGTTCATTAATTCATATTTTTTTTCAGATTGGATGGTTATATAATTGTTTTTTTTAATTATCTTATGTTAGTCACCATATAGTACATCATTAGTTTTTGATTTAGTATTCCTTGTTTCATTGTTTCCTTCAGATTTTCTGTATATAACATCATGTTATCTGATAATTCAGATTGCTTTACTTCTTTATTTCTTATATGAGTATCGTTTATTCTCTTTCTTGCCTACTTCCCCAGCTAGAACCTCTCATACAGTGTTGAATAGAAGTGGCAATAGAGACGTCCTTGTTTTGTTTTTAATCTTAGGGGAAAATGTCCAGTCTATCACTGTTAAATATGGTATTAGCTATGAGCTTTTCATAAATGCCCTTTATCAGATTGAGAATATTCCTTTCTATTCCTAGTTTGTTGAGTGTAATTATTACAAAGGGGTATTGCATTTTTGTCAAATACTTTTCCACATTATTGAGACGATTATGTTGTTTTTGGTTTTTATTCTTTTGGTATAGGGTATTATACAAACTCACATTGCTGG
>NW_023185913.1:272-614 GCF_002007445.2 Ailuropoda melanoleuca | reverse complement strand
TCAGGCTTCCGCGACCACTTTCCCTCATGTTTCCTTATTCACGAAGGGTGATTATAGTGCTAAGACGGTCCATGTACGGTGTTGTTTCTGACGGAGGTGTTTTGGGCCTTTTCGTTCCATTGCTGCCAGCCCTTTTGACAGGATTTCCCCAGGGACAAACATTTCGTTTGAAGCGGGATTTGGCCGAATTGTCTTTCTCAGTGCTTTGTTCGTCGTGTTTCACTCACGGTACCAAAGCACCTTGATTCCTGTTCCACCTTCCATAAGGCCGTCGTGACTTCAAGGGCTTTCCCCTCACACTTTGTTTCTTGGTTCTAAGGGCTGGATCATCCCCAGGCCCCT
>NW_023185913.1:0-201 GCF_002007445.2 Ailuropoda melanoleuca | reverse complement strand
CCTGGACGCTCTGCTTTATTACCAATGAGAAGGGTGCTGAGTCCTCGAAAATCCTGAACCTTTTCATTCATGCTCCTTTACTCACGAGAGATGATGATAGTTGATATTTCCCTGGACTGTGTGGGGTCTCAGAGACCTTATGGGGCACTCTCGTCAGGCTTCCGCGACCACTTTCCCTCATGTTTCCCTATTCACGAAGGG
>NW_023185912.1:0-772 GCF_002007445.2 Ailuropoda melanoleuca | reverse complement strand
GAACATGATGATAGTGCTAAGACGGACGTTGTACGGTGTGTTTTCTGATGGGCATGCTTTTGGTCTCTTCGGTCCATTGCCAACACCTGTTTTGATAGGATTTACCCAGGAAGCAAATATTTATTGGAAGCGGATTTTGGCCAAATTTTGTTTCTCAGTGCGGTGTTCGTCGGGTTTCACTCACGGTATCAAAGCACCTTGATTCCTGTTCCACCTTCCAAAAGGCCAATGTGACGTCAAGGGCTTTATCGTCACACTTTATTTCTTGGCTCTAAGTGTTGGACCCTTCCTATGCCCATACACCCAATGAGGAATGGAGGTCCCCCAATGAAAACGCTGATGTATGCTTGATGTGTTTTCCTGGACGCCCTGGTTTATTACCAATAAGAAGGGTGTTGAGTCCTCGAATTTCCTGAACATTCTCATTCATGCTCCCTTACTCATGATAGCTGATGCTCGTTGATAATTCCCTTGATTCTGTGGTGTCCCAGAGGCCACTATATGGCACTCTCGTCAGNGAACACTTTCCCTCCTGTTTCCCTATTCACGAAGGATGATGATAGTGCTAAGACGGTCCCTGTACAGTGTTTTTTGGACGGGCATGTTTTTGGCCTTTTCGTTCCATTGCCACCACCATTTTCGATAGGATTTACCCAGGAAGCAATCATTTCGTTAGAAGCGGGTTTTGGTCTAATTATGTTTCTCAGTGCTGTCTTTGCCATTTTTAACTCACAGTACCAAAGCACCTTGATTCTTGTTCCAACTTCCATAA
>NW_023185911.1:0-808 GCF_002007445.2 Ailuropoda melanoleuca | reverse complement strand
GGTCATGATCCCAGGGTCCTGGGATCAAGTCCCACATTGGGCTCCTTGCTCAGCAGGGAGCCTGCTTCTCCTTCTGCCTGCTGCTCCCCCTGCTTGTTCTCTTTCTCTCTGACAAATAAATAAATAAAATCTTAAAAAAAAAAAAAATCTCATTCCAGAGGCCCCTGGCTCAGTCTCTTGATCGTAGGGTTGTGAGTTCGAGCCCCAAGTCGGGCATAGAGATCACTTAAAAAATAAATAATAAACATAATAATAATAAAAATAAAGATTAAAAAAAAGATTTCATTCTTTATAAAAAACAAATCTCATTCCGGCCAGATTTGAGCCAGCCTTCTGTCCCCTCATTCAGCTGCCTGTGGAATAAACCCTTTCCTTGATGCATTAAGAAAAAAAAAAATCTCATTCTGGCTGTTGCATAGAGTTGGATGGGGAGGGGAGCAAGAGTGGCTGTGGGTAGATCGTTCTTGTGCAAGTCTTTCATTTTAAAGAGGTCATGTGCATGGAACACTACATCAAAAACTAAGGATGTACTGTATGGTGACTAACATAACATAATANGGGGAGCAAGAGTGGCTGTGGGTAGATCGTTCTTGTGCAAGTCTTTCATTTTAAAGAGGTCATGTGCATGGAACACTACATCAAAAACTAAGGATGTACTGTATGGTGACTAACATAACATAATAAAAACTTAAAAATAAAAAAAAATTTTTTTAAAGAGGTCATGTGACTTTCTCAGTTTCTCGGGGTCAGTAAGTGAAATGTCAGATTGTCCAATAATTTTCCAGGATGACTTTTTATGAATCCTATG
>NW_023185910.1:0-1063 GCF_002007445.2 Ailuropoda melanoleuca | reverse complement strand
TTTTTTTTTTCCTACTGTCTCTTCATGTACCTTCTGCTCAACTGGACTCCTTGCTGTGCCTCAGTTTCCTTCGTCTTGTGCAATATATTACTTATACCTCTCACATGTTGCCTTGCCTATTATTTTAGGTATATTCATTTCTCTTTTGCTCCTTATTATATGTGAACTTTTGAGAGCAGGCATGATGTTTTATTCATCTTTGATACCTTTGGACAGAATAATGTCTTTGACTTAACAGATATTTGATAAATCATTGAACTAAAGTGGGGTTTGTAAATGAATGGATCTTGGCTATTATCTGGTTAATTTCATTGTATTTGCTCACCGTTGATAACTGAGATTTGTAGCATTTAAATACAGTGCCCAGGGTCACACAACTTGGTGGATCCCTGACTTTTTTTTTCTTGAACTTATTCCAGGACACCATTTATTATCCATTCCTTAGGCAAAGAACTAAACTCTCTAGACATTGTCCAGAAGTATGAATTAATATGAAGATACTGGAAAAAGGGTGAAGGGATATATGTGGCAGGTCCAAGATTCTTAGACTGGTTGAGTCCATTGCCAATGATGACATTCATTTCATTTCTGGACACTGGGCATTTCCTAAGCATGCTGTGCTGACTCCCATCTCTATGCCATTGTTCCTGCCCCTTGTTCAACAAATCTGTCGTCATGGACCACTATCCATGAATTTTCCCCACTCCTAGAGATTCAGTTCTCCTTGTTGAATGCTGTATCCCCATACCTTGACATCACTTCTGGTACTACACCAATCAGACCATATTCTGGTTCCTTTTTATAAGTCTCTCTTGCTCTTGATTTTTACCACCTGAGGTCAGAGACAATTTTCTGTTTTACTGTATCTTTTCAACACCTAACACAGGGCTGTGTTTGGAATACATTAGGTTTCCAAGATGTTCTGACTGCAGAACGAGACAAGCAAAAAACCAAAACCTTTACATGAGCTTATAAATATGTTCTGTCAATTAACTGGTTAGGTGTATAATTCATTTTGGTAGAATCATTGTGCTACCCCATCTAATAAAATACAAAACCTATG
>NW_023185909.1:9084-9703 GCF_002007445.2 Ailuropoda melanoleuca | reverse complement strand
GAGTAGGGCACCTTTTTTCAGCTGGTCCCCTGAATCGAGCTGGATATCTATCAGGTCATCCTGAACACCCATGAAATCAGCCTGAGACTTAGGAAGATACATCTGGATCTCTACAAACGAACATCTCCAGCACAAAGTATTGAGGTACGAAACGGGGAGCCATGAACCTGCAAACAGATATCGGAAGATAAACACAAGGGGGAGGGAGCCGCCGTGCTTAGGTGCCGGGAAGCAGTAGCCACCTGCACTGGGGAGCGGGCTGGACTCGCCACCGGGTGGCACCGGGAGAAAGCCAACTGAGCCTGGGAGTTCCAGAGCACGCAATGGAACCAGACTGAAACCAGGAGCTCAGGAGCGTGTGCGGGAACCAGGGGCGGCTGGCAGTGATAGAAGCACAAACTGCAGAGACCTGCCAGCCCTGGGAGCAAGGACTGGGAGAGTGGTGTGGGGCGCACAACCGGGGACGCTGTGGAGTTTTTAGCAGCAATGACAGAAACAGAGTTAAAGTGGCCAGGAGAGATCAGTGAAGAGCAGACTGCAATCTCTCTGTTCTGAGTCAGAGGCTAGGATACAGCCACTGCTGCTCTGACTCTCAGAAGAGTCACAGAAAGCCACCAGA
>NW_023185909.1:0-192 GCF_002007445.2 Ailuropoda melanoleuca | reverse complement strand
ACATTGATTTTTTTTCTTCAGTCCAAATAAAACATATTGGAATATGCAAAATGGTTTAAAACAATTTCTACAAAGTAGGGTTTAGGTGGGTAATTCAAAAGGACTGATTACACTGGGTACCTCAAGTTCAAAATTTTGAGATGAGCTGCTTTTTGAGACATTAAGTGGAAATCAAATTATTTCTACATTACA
>NW_023185908.1:0-2155 GCF_002007445.2 Ailuropoda melanoleuca | reverse complement strand
AGTTTTTTTGACTGTTTCCTTGGCTGTGCAGAAGCTTTTTGTCTTGATGAAGTCCCACAAGTTCATTTTTTATTTTGTTTCTCTTGACTTTGGAAATGTGTCATGAGAAAAATTGCTGTGGCCAATGTCAAAGAGGTTGCTGCCTGNATTTTGATGGATTCCTGTCTCACATTGAGGTCTTTCATCCATTTGGAGTTTATCTTTGTGTATGGTGTGAGAGAGTGGTCAAGTTTCATTCTTTTGCACGTAGCTGTCCAGTTTTCCCAGCACCATTTATTGAAGATACTGTCTTTTTTCCATTGGATGTTTTTTCCTGCTTTGTCGAAGATTAGTTGCCCAAAGAGCTGAGGGTCCATTTCTGGGTTCTCTATTCTGTTCCATTGGTCTATGTGTCTGTTTTTGTGCCAGTACCATGCTGTCTTTGTGATCACAGCTTTGTAGTATAGCTTGAAATCCAGCATTGTGATGCCCCCAGCTTTTTTTTTCCTTTTCAACAATTCCTTGGCGATTCGGGGCCTTTTCTGGTTCCACACAAATTTAAGGGCTGTTTATTCCAGTTCTTTGAAAAATGTCATTGGTATTTTGATCAGGAGAGCATTGAAAGTGTAGATTGCTCTGGGTAGCATAGACATTTTAACCATGTTAATTCTTCCGATCCACGAGCATGGAATATTTTTCCATCTTTTTCTGTCTTCTTCAATGTCTTTCAAGAGTGATTTGTAGTTTCTAGAATATAGATCCTTTACGTCTCTGGTTAAGTTAATTCCCAGATAACGTATGATTTTTGGTGTTATTGTAAATGGAATGGATTCCCTAATTTCTCTTTCTTCAGTTTCATTGTTCGTGTATAGAAATGCAACTGATTTCTGAGCATTGATTTTGTATCCCGCCACATTACTGAATTGCTCTATAACTTCTAGTAGTTTGGGGGTGGAATCTTTGGGGTTTTCCATATAGAGTATCCTGTCATCTGCGAAGAGAGACAGTTTGACTTCTTCTTTGCCGATTTGGATACCTTTTGTCCCTTTTTGCGGTCCGATTGCTGTTGCAAGGGCTTCTAGTACTATGTTGAATAATAATGGCGAGAGTGGGCATCCTGATCCTAAGGGAAAGGCTTCCAGCTTTTCTCCATTGACAATGATATTTGCTGTAGGCTTTTCATAGATGGTTTTTATGAAATTGAGGAATGTACCCTCTATCCCTACACTCTGAAGTGTTTTCATCAGGAAAGGATGCTGTATTTTGTCAAACGCTTTTTCTGCATTTATTGAGATGATCATATGGTTCTTGACTCTTTTCTTGTTGATATGATCTATCACACTGATAGATTTGTGAATGTGAGCCACTCTTGCATCCCAGGGATGAATCCCACTTGGTCGGGATGGATAATCCTTTTAATGTACTGTTGGATCCTATTAGCTCAGATCTTGTTGAGTATTTTAGTGTCCATATTCATCAAGGATATTGGTCTGTAATTCTTCTTTTTGATGGGGTCTTTGCCTGGTTTTGGGGATCACAGTAATACTGGCCTCATAGAATGAGTTTGGTAGTTTTCCTTCTGTTTCTATTTTTTGAAACAGCTTCAGGAGAATAGGTATTATTTCTTTTTTGAATGTTTGGTAGAATTCCCCAGGAAATCTGTCAGGCCCTGGACTCTTGTTTTTTGGGAGGTTTTTGATCACTGCTTCAATCTCTTCATAATTAATCGGTCTGTTTAAAAAATCAATTTCTTCCCGTTTCAGTTTTGGTAGTTTATAGGTTTCCAGGAAGGCATCCATTTCTTCCAGGTTGTTTAATTTATTGGCATAAAGCTGTTGATAAAAGTTTCTAATGATCCTTCCTATTTCATTGATGTTGGTTGTGACCTCTCCCTTTTCATTCATTTTTATTAATTTGGGTCCTTTCTCTATTCTTTTGAATAAGTCTTGCCAGTGGCTTATCGATCTTATTTATTCTTTCAAANAAAGATCCAGCTTCTAGTTCTGTTGATCTGCTCTACTGTGCTCCTGGTTTCTAATTCATTGATCTCTGCTCTAATCTTGATCAACTGTTCTTCTGTTCCAGCTCCAGCTTCTTGAGGTGAAAATATAAAAACTGCATTTTAGATTTTTTCTATTCTTTTGAGTGAGGCTTGGATGGCTATGTATTTTCCCCT
>NW_023185907.1:406-594 GCF_002007445.2 Ailuropoda melanoleuca | reverse complement strand
ACGTAAGCCTGACGAGAGTGCCACATCGTGGTCTGTGAGACACCACACAACCAGGGAATTATCAAAGAACAATCAAGTCTCATGAGTATGAGTGCATGAAAGAAAAGGTCAGTAATTTCGAGGACTCAGCGCCCTTCTTATTGGTAATAAAGAAGCGCATCCAGGAAAACATCTCCAGCTAACATCAG
>NW_023185907.1:0-206 GCF_002007445.2 Ailuropoda melanoleuca | reverse complement strand
AAACCCGCTTCTAACGAAATGTTTGCTTCCTGGGTAAATCCTATCAAAAATGGTGGTGGCAATGGAACGAAAAGGCCAAAAACATGCCCGTCCAGAAGACACTGTACAGGGACCGTCTTAGCACTATCATCGTCTTTCGTGAATAGGGAAACAGGAGGGAAAGTGTTCGCAGAAGCCTGACGAGAGTGCCATATAGTGGTCTCTGG
>NW_023185906.1:0-1132 GCF_002007445.2 Ailuropoda melanoleuca | reverse complement strand
ACAAGCAGGGGGAGTGGGAGAGGAAGAAGCAGGCTCCTAGCAGAAGAGCCTGATGTGGGGCTCGATCCGAGTACGCCGGGATCACGCCCTGAGCCGAAGGCAGACGCTTAACCGCCGTGCCACCCAGGCGCCCCTGAACATCTGACTCTTGATTTCACCTCATGTTATGATCTCAGGGTCATGAGATCGAGCCCTGCATTTGGCTCCATGCTGACTGTGGAGCCTGCTCAAGATTCTCTCCTTCTCCCTCTGCCCCTTCCCCACCAGCTCACGCGCATGCTCTCTTGCTCTCTTTCTCTCTAAAAGAAAGAAAATCAGATGCAGGTGTAGCCTTCTTGATTAACCCATCATTGCAATACGGTGGGAAATGACTTCACAGCTTCCTCACCGGCTCTCACAGCCTCATACAAGGGTTAATGTCACGGACGGCTCAGAGGTTCTCAGAGGCGCTAAACCAGCCCTGGGCCCCCTGCACAGAAGGGGGACAGCTGGAAGCTCTTTGGGTCTGGGGGCGGTGGAAGAAGAAAAAGGTGATCCTGTGTGTCCTGCGATCATCAGCAT
This sequence comes from Ailuropoda melanoleuca, assembly GCF_002007445.2. Classification (NCBI taxonomy): domain Eukaryota; kingdom Metazoa; phylum Chordata; class Mammalia; order Carnivora; family Ursidae; genus Ailuropoda; species Ailuropoda melanoleuca. Next base: position 571 of record NW_023185906.1, on the reverse strand, counting down.
TTGCCAAGTCTTTCTGTTGGATTGTGGGACAACTCGCCCCAGATTTGTTTCAAAACGGAGAAAAAGCTGCCTTAGCCTGACATCATTCTCCTAGAGGTACTTGAGGAAAACCAAAAGCTACAGCAGAAGTCAGGTACTGTCCTCACCGAGCCCGTGTACTCCAGGCCCCGGGTGTGTGGGCTGCAAGCTCAGAGCCTGCGTGCCCTAGGTGTGCGGGCCGCACCTCAGAGCCTGTGTGCCCTGGGTGTGCGGGCCGCAGCAGAAGGGGCAGGAGATTCAGGCCGAGTGGAGAAGTAGCTCAGGCCACCAGCCAGTTAGTCCTGCAGCCCACGTGACCAGAGGAGGACCCAGCAGGTCTGGACTAGGACTCCTCTGAGTTGGCCAGCCAAGAGCTGGGGCTGAGGCTGAGGGTGATGCCCGGCCAACTTACTTCCTTTGTGTCATCTGTTTCCTTTTCAGGTATATATTAGAGACTGGCAGGAGGGTGTGGTTATAATTCTGGAATCTATGGGGGTGATAACAGCCAGGCCTCCCTGGTCAGCGATCTTGAGGGTGTGGGGTCAGGGGGAGG
>NW_023185905.1:0-906 GCF_002007445.2 Ailuropoda melanoleuca | reverse complement strand
GTTAGACTGATCCATACTGTTGCACATATCAGGGGCTCATTCCTTTTCATTACCACGATGTATGAATATACCACAATTTCTCTGCCCATTCTTACATCGATGGACCTTGGCTTGTTTCCAGCATCATTAAGATTGTTCTGCTACAAATGTTTCTGTACTTGTCATTCAAGCACCTGTCAGGTTCTCTGTTATCCACCTGAGGACACTGGTAAAATGCCTTGTTTGATGGTCCTGTATTTTCTGGTTTTTATCAACCTGCATGTGGCTCTGACATGATGTTTATTTGCACCTATATATAGCCAATGTTGGGGGGAGGGATTTGAAAAGAGAGTGGGGTCAACTGTAGGAATACCACCAATATGTCCTATTTAATGCCCCAAAATGACTCGAGGCAGGGACTATCTGGAGCAGTTTTATGATATGACAATCTGAGAGCCACAAGAGACATCACAAGGCCAAGCCAAGCCAGGAACCTGCAGGCAGGTATGATGTGACATNGGTATGATGTGACATTTACAAGTAAGACCCAGAGAGGTTTAGAGACTTTTTAAAAGTCACACAGCTGGTAAGTGACTTCTGTAGTGATCTTAGAGCCTAGCAGAGTTGGGAACACAGATCAAGTTTTTGCGTTGTTCAAATTGCCCTGTACTAGGGTGCTTGGCCAAGGGCACGGGAGTGAGGGTGACAGTCAACCAGTTATTGCAAGTGAAACACTGACTGGAGAATCCAAGCAGTTCATTTTTGCAAAGACTGCTTGATCAGTCTGGTGGATGTAGTTGGTTACTCCTGGGGGCCGTCCTGGCGAGAGAGCCTGGGCCAGCTCCTCATTATCGGCGGTGGAAGCAGTGCCATTTCAAGAATAAAGTAACCTAAGGAATTGTCCTAGACACTGAAAGGAGAAGTCAA
>NW_023185904.1:0-1547 GCF_002007445.2 Ailuropoda melanoleuca | reverse complement strand
AATATAAATATGTATATTGGATCTGAATGCTCAATTAAAAAAAAATTGGTGGTATATATACTCAGTAAGGCTAGAGACCAGGCTGCTAAAGGCAAAGAAAATCAGTCTTCTTCCCTCAAGTCCATAGCAATGACTTGTGGTTTATAACCAGAAATTCAGAACTGTCATTAGTTGCTCCCTGTTAATTCATTTACACATCACATGGCTCCTCGAGGGTGAGACCGCATTTTATACATTTTTGTTTCCCCATGACCTAGCACAGTCCTTGAAAATGTTGGACAATTGGGGGTGCCTGGCTGGCTCAGTCGGAGGAGCACGCGGCTCTCGATCTCTGGGTTGAGAGTTCGGGCCCCATGTGGGGTGCAGAAATTACTTAAATAAATAAAACTTTTCTAAAACGTTGGAGAATTGTAAATGGAGAGTAAACTGGATTGTGAGAGCGGTTGAGAGGATGGAGAGAAGCTGTTCCTCTTAGTTCGTCTGGAGTTGACTATTAGTGGGCCACTTGGCAGCTGTGTGACTTCGGACAAGGAATTTAATCTCTCTGTGCTTTGGTTTGCTCAGCCAGATAATGAGAATAATACTAATTATAAGGACATGAGAAGTAATTGTGAGGATACATAAAAAGGGCTGAGAACAGTGCCTAGCGCCTAGGAAATATTTCCAAAGCAGGATTTCTTTCTCTCCAGAATAGTAGTTGTCTCCAGCCCTTTTGATTTTATACTTTCACCAGTTAAAAAAAAAAAAAATCATTCTGCTTCACCATATGTATACACTATTTATTTAAATATATTTTTTAAGATTTTATTTACTTATTTGAGAGAGCAGCAGATGGAGAGGGAGAAACAGACTCCCTGCTGAGCAGGGAGCCCAATGCAGGACTCAATCCTAGGACCCTGGGATCATGACCTGAGCTGAAGACAGACACTTAACCGACTGAGCCACCCAGGTGCCCCTAAATATTCTTATTTATAATATATTCTTTCTATTAATCTACACCTCTGAGCATTGATACTACAAAGCAAAATGCTATGTGTTTTTTTACCGGGATTGGAGTACATGCCTGATAAACTATAGAGATTAGGTTATAAAAAGACCTCAGCTTCCATCTTGGATGGACACTCTCTCTCCCTCTCTTTCCTCTCATCTCTTACTCTGAGAAAAGTAGGCTGCCATCTTGTGAGCATCCCAGTGGAGAGGCCTGTGTCGTGGGGGACTGAAGCCTTCCGCCAAGAGCCAGCTAGTTGCTGATGCCTACCAACCACCATGAGAGTGGGCTGGGAAGTGGCTTCTAGAGCTCCAAATGAGCCTAGAGCTAACGCCAACCCTGACTGACAGCTTGAAGGCAACCTCGTCGGAGACCCTGAGCCAGAGCTATTTGGCCGAGCCATTTCCGGGTTCCTGATCTTCAGAAACTGGGTGAAATAATAAATGTTTGTTGTTTTAAGGTGTTTAAAAATGCTCTGTGTTTGTGTTTCAAGGACAAAGAAACCACACTGGAATCGTGCAAGCCCAAGAGTTTTCAGATGTTTATAAAAGAAGGTGGC
>NW_023185903.1:0-3875 GCF_002007445.2 Ailuropoda melanoleuca | reverse complement strand
TTCAAATGCAGATGGTGAGCAGACCTGCTTAGGGGTGATGAAATTCTGGTTTTATTTTGAAGATAGAGTCAGCATGATTTGCTGATATATTGGATATAGAATGTGAGAGGGGAAAAAAAAGTCAAAATAATTTCAATATTTTGACCTGGACAACTAAGAAGAATAGTTGGTACCAACCACGATGAGGAAGACTATACATGAGGCAGGTTTGGGTGAAATTTCAGGAGCCCAATAAAGGTCATATTGAATTCTCCATGTCTGTTAGACATTTAAGTGCTGATGATATTGACTGGACCATTGCATACGCAAATCTGGAGTTTAGGAGAGGCCTTTGCTGGAAAAAACAGGAGGCTTGTGGGCTATGTATGTAATTTTAAAGCAGTAGATTATTTTTTTTTTAAGATTTTATTTATTTATTTGACAGAGACAGACAGCCAGCAAGAGAGGGAACACAAGAAGGGGGAGTGGGAGAGGAAGAAGCAGGCTCCTAGCAGAGGAGGAGCCTGATGTGGGGCTCGATCCCAGAATGCTGGGATCACGCCCTGAGCCGAAGGCAGACGCTTAGTGACTGCGCCACCCAGGTGCCCCCTAAAGCAGTAGATTATTGAACTCATCTAGAAAATAAGCACAGATAAGGGAGACAAGGCAACAAAGGAGTGAGTCTCAAACATCTTACATGGTGAAGCTTGGGACAGAAATAAGAGACATTAAAGAAGACCAAGAAGCAGCAGAACGAGGTATGGGGAAAACTAAGAGTATTCGATGTTCTAGGAGCCACATAATGAGAGTTTGTCAAGGAAGAAGCAGCAGCTATGTCAAATGATGCCAATGGGCAAGCAGAAAACTCAGAATTTCTACTGGATTCAGTAATAAGACAGGTATTGGGTATTTGTGTTAGAGGGTTAAAGAGAGCATTGCAGGAGTGGAGATGGAGAGAAAAAGTATAGATAAATCCCTAGATATTAACACATATTTAAAGTTTCACTTGTTTTCTAAATAAAAACTCAAATATTTAATCTGACTTTATTCAAGCTGCATAAATAGTTCAGCTTTGAATGAGTTGCAGTGGACATTGAGCAAAAGAAATGAAAAGAGAGAGAGGAAAAAACCCAAAATATTTCTAAGTATCACAATATGGGTTTGTTCAGTTTTGCTCTGCAGAAGCATTTTAATGTAAGAATGGTCAGCATTTTAGAGTAAACTTTACAAAAATGGGATATCAGCTCAATTGTTTGTCATTTTCCCCACACTGTATACAATGAAAATATATCTGATGTTGTGACATTGTGGCACATCTTTTTGGTTGCATTCAAGCTGTTTTTCTGCAAAATGTTGTTTGTTCTATATTGTTTAGGGCAGAAATCGGTTTTAAGTAATCCCAGAAGATTCAGGCAGAATCAAAGCCTGAGTTCATTATAGAACTTTTTATTATAGAAGTTTTTAGGAACTTGCTACACCTGCGTCTTCAGTGATACTACTTACACGGAAGTGGGAACTGTTTGTAAAGTGCTGTTTATAAAAATCATCTAGCTTAACAAAGACCAGATTTACTATGTTTCTTGTCTTTTTAAAAATCGTTTCTTAATCACACTGAAGAAAATGTGGACTTCGCATATGGAGGGGTGGTGGCCATTTCTGGTGGACAAAGTTTTCTTTTGGAAATCCAGCCACGTGGATTCACCCTCCTTTAGAAGTGACCTGGAATCCGCATTTAACTAAGCCAGAGGACAATAAGACACAATGTACCATAAGTGTATTTGCATATAAATAGTCACCATTTAGTATCTTTCATTGAATTGCACAATGTGTGAATCACAGAGGGAGTATGAGCTCAAGAGGCATCCAAACAGGTCAAATGCTCAATTAAAATAGTTTTATTGGTATAATTACTGCCAAGTCCCAGTCACTAAATACTCTTAAATTTTAATTATAATTTAAATTAAGATCATTAAATATAATACAAATATTTAGTGAGCATATAAATATCGTTGAAAACACAATGGAATTTGATTTGAGATTCTTGTTGGCAAGAATATATATACCTATGTGGCCTGGCACCAAAGGCGAAGAAAACTGTAGGCCAGTGTCTGTAGCGAATGCACAATTCTCAACAAGATAGTAACAAACCAAATTCAACAGCACATTAAAAGGATCAAGTACCATGATCAAGTGGGATTTATCTTTGGGTGCAAGGGTTGTTCAACACGTTTGAATCAATAAATGGGGTACGTCACATGGGTAGATGAAAGATAAAAATGATCATCTCAGTAGACACAGAAAAAGCATTTGACACAACTCAGTCTCCTTTCATGAGAAACACCCTCAATAGTCAGCTATTGAAGGAATGTAGCTCAACATAATAAAGGCCATTTATGACAAACCCACAGCCATATTGATTTTATTTTTATTTCTTGCTGCAAACTGGCATTTGCTATTTCTCAGTCCGCTTATAGAACCTATATGGTTTTGCATTTCTGGTGATCCCGCGCATGAGGGCTCTACTGTTATGACCAGATTACCTCCCCAAAGCTCCACCTATTTATACGATCGTATTGGGGGTTAGGGTTTCATTCTGAATTTTGTGGGGGCACAAACATGCATTCCCTAAAAATCGCATTAACTCTAGGGGAAGCCAAGTGAAGTGTACATAAAAACTCTGCAAATTTTTCAGCTCCTCTCTGAATGTAAAATCTCCAAGAACATTTTTTTAAAGTTAACTATTTGTAGGGGTTATGTAAAGTTTCCATTTATATGATTTTCAAGAATAGGCAAGTCTAATCTTTGGTGATAGAAATCAGAATAGTGATTTCTTTGAGGAGGGGACAATGACAGGAAAGAAGCACAAGGGAACTTTCTGGGGTCGCGGATGGTTACATGGATAGAATGAGTAGACATGGTTTCTAAAACCTACAGAACTGCACACTTAGGATTACATGTGTACAAGTGCACTTTTTTCTTCTTGTATTATTATTTTTCACTCTAGATTTCTGGATTAGGTAACACTAGCTGCTGAACAGCCTTAAAATACATAAAGATTCAAATATAATAGAAACTTATTTCTGCTTGTATACAAGTCTGACTACTCCTTGCCTCTGGGGGATTCTATTCCAAGGAGCGATAGATGGAGACAGGCTTCTTCCAGGCTGTGTCTTCCACCCTCCAGGACATTACAGTTGCTTGCTTCCAGGTAAGACATGGTTGCTTAAAAAAAAAAAAAAAAAAAAGCTTTGAGGAAACACATCTCCTTGGGTGAAAATGGCACACATAAATTCTGGTCATCTTGTGGCACCTGGGTGGCTCTGTCATTTAAGCATCTGCCTTCGGCTCAGGCCATGATCACAGGGTCCTGGGGTCAAGAACCACATGAGGCTTTCCACTCCGCAGGGAGTCTTGTCTCTTTCCCCTTGCTCGTGCTCGCTCACTCTCTGTATCTCTCACATAAATAAAATCTTAAATATGTTCACCTTCTTTTCACATTCAGAATTTTTATGAACTTATCTAGATGTAAGAGAAGCTAGAAAATGTAGTAACTGGTTTAACAATAAATGACAACTCGATTCTGTGAAAGGGGGAACGTGAAATGCAGTGAATCTCTCAAAATCTCTAACACAATAAGGCATTGCTCCCAATTTTCCTCCTTAATATTACGTGTTTTTTTCATGTCAATAACAGTTCTGTTTTTTAAAAGAAATTCTTTTTTCCAGTTTTTCACCCTTGCACTATACCATATTTATTTTAACTTCCCTCATTTTGCATATTTCACTTTCCTTTGTATTTTAATTTGAAAATGGTATTTAAATTGTTGTTTTATTTTGTTATTAACATATTGAGAAACAGTATTTCTACAACTCCAGTTTTCCTTAAAAATTAAGGCT
>NW_023185902.1:0-1174 GCF_002007445.2 Ailuropoda melanoleuca | reverse complement strand
CCCCCGAGGGGAGAGCACAGCAGGTCTGCACCCAGGGCTTGAATGCCACAGCTCGCGGAGACGTGGACGTTCCTGCCAGCAGTCAGGGTGCGTCGTCTCGATGGTGAACTCCCAGGTCCCGGTCGGCCCGGCTGGCTCGGGGCTGCAGAGCCACACGCTGAGCNCACGCTGAGTGCCCCATTAAAAGCCGCACAGGGGAACATCTGAGCACCCTCACAAATCCCACTGTGCCTCCGCTGTTACATCGAAACACGTTTGGTTAAACGAAGAATCCATCAACATGTTTCCGACATTATTCCAAAGCATATTTCAAAGGTGGCTCCCATCCCAAAAGCCAGCTGCTCTTGGACACTGAAAAAGTAAAGCTTCCAGGGCGAGGCCTGAGCTGCACGGCACCCTGGCTGCTCCCTGTGTCCTGCCGGCCGTCCCTCTGGTCCGTCCTGGAACTCGTCCCCCGTGGACCCTCCCTTCTGGGGAAGGCTCCACCTGCCGGCTTCCAGCAGGGGGCATCCCACAACCAGCAATGCAGGTAAAAGCATGACCCTGGTTCTCCACAATTCACACACACAGAGATTAGGTTTTCAATGTGCTTTAACTTTTATGCAAAGAGCTGCCGTTTCTTGCAAAGTGATTCACAAGAGGTCTCTTTAAAAAGACCTNCTTTAAAGACCTAACCCTGAGTGCTGTCCTCCGTGGCGTCCAGGTCAAGTGGCTGGAAAAGCAGAGGGCCAAGAGCTGGCCAGATTCAGCCGTGGGGAGACAGGCAGACCCCACGTGTGGCTGGGGTCAGTCAGAACCTGTGCTGGAAGCAGCGACACGTCGCAGAGTTAAGACCCAGCACCTGGCGCCTCCTATACATGGGAAGACGCACGCGGGTTTGCAGGTGGGTCCCCGCTGGAATGAGGACGCCGCCCAGAGAGACCGTGGGTGCACTGCTCCTCAGCCCCGGCCACCTTCGCGGCAGNCAAAGCTCTGAAGACAGACCTCCTACTGCCCCCGTCACCCCTTCCCCAGTCCTCAGTCAGCCTCTAGGAGCAGATGGAGCCGAGGTGGTGGCCAGCAAGGCCTGTCACACGTCCAGAGGCCCTGGAGAGCAGAGGCTGTGCATCTGGGGGTGGGGATGGCACCCAGGGCCCATGCTGGGGCACTCCGTCCATGGAGGGGGCCCCCCAAA
>NW_023185901.1:402-608 GCF_002007445.2 Ailuropoda melanoleuca | reverse complement strand
AGAAGTTCTTTGTAGATCTTGGATATCAGTCTTTTATCTGTAGTGTCATTTGCAAATATCTTCTCCCATTCTCTGGGCTGCCTCTGAGTGAAAAAGTTGCAGTGGCTGAGGTCGTAGAGGTTGCTGCCTATGCTCTCCTCTAGGATTTTGATGGATTCCTGTTTCACATTGAGGTCTTTCATCCATTTGGAGTTTATCTTTGTGTA
>NW_023185901.1:0-270 GCF_002007445.2 Ailuropoda melanoleuca | reverse complement strand
TTGCCCAAAGAGCCGAGGGTCCATTTCTGGGTCCTCTATTCTGTTCCATTGGTCTATGTGTCTGTTTTTGTGCCAGTACCATGCTGTCTTTGTGATCACAGTTTTGTAGTATAGCTTGAAATCCAGCAACGTGATGCCCCCAGCTTTGTTTTTCCTTTTCAACAATTGCTTCATGATTCGGGGCCTTTTCTGGTTCCCTCAAATTTAAGGACTATTTGTTCCAGTTCTTTGAAAAATGTCATTGGTATTTTGATCAGGATAGCATTGAAA
>NW_023185900.1:0-615 GCF_002007445.2 Ailuropoda melanoleuca | reverse complement strand
TGGAGGCTGGCACGGGCGGACGGCCACCCCAACAGCCTGTGCTCTCCAGCAACGGGAATGTCGGCCTTGTCCCCCAGCTCCGACTTGGGGCAGGGAACAGACGCAACACCAGGTCTCACTGAGACCTGCCCCCACAGCCAGCATCTCCTATCCGGATGGTGAAACCCAGCCCACACAGCCCAACCCAATAGAACAAGAGAGGTCAGGAGCAGCCAGGTGCTGATGGCAGAAACGTCCCCCCGACCCAGGTCCTCCCAGGCACAGCATGGCCTCCGAGGTCTCAGGGTCACTGGGCCCATGACCCGGACCTGGCTAGCACTTGCTGGAGTGTTTCTTGACCATGTCCTTGCTCTACTGTCCCAGCTCAGCTGCGGGCGTCTGGCACTCAGAGAGAGTAAGGCAGACACAAGTCTTGCGCCTGCGATAAGACCCAGCAAGGCAGACAGATGGCACACCAAATGAAGGAGGAAATTATGAGGTTCAATAAACTTTATACACGCTACAAAGAGAAGGAAGGACAGGGGCTCTGGAATGCCATTTCAGGGGCATTAAGGTGGAGCTACAGAATGTCTTAGGGAAACATTCTGAGCAAAAGAAGTGAAGAGGCAAGCTGTG
>NW_023185899.1:0-624 GCF_002007445.2 Ailuropoda melanoleuca | reverse complement strand
TGGAGGCTGGCACGGGCGGACGGCCACCCCAACAGCCTGTGCTCTCCAGCAACGGGAATGTCGGCCTTGTCTCCCAGCTCCGACTCGGGGCAGGGAACAGACGCAACACCAGGTCTCACTGAGACCTGCCCCCACAGCCAGCACNGCCAGCACCTCCTATCCGGATGGTGAAACCCAGCCCACACAGCCCAACCCAATAGAACAAGAGAGGTCAGGAGCAGCCAGGTGCTGATGGCAGAAACGTCCCCCCGACCCAGGTCCTCCCAGGCACAGCATGGCCTCCGAGGTCTCAGGGTCACTGGGCCCATGACCCGGACCTGGCTAGCACTTGCTGGAGTGTTTCTTGACCATGTCCTTAATCTACTGTCCCAGCTCAGCTGCGGGCGTCTGGCACTCAGAGAGAGTAAGGCAGACACAAGTCTTGCGCCTGCGATAAGACCCAGCAAGGCAGACAGATGGCACACCAAATGAAGGAGGAAATTATGAGGTTCAATAAACTTTATACACGCTACAAAGAGAAGAAAGGACAGGGGCTCTGGAATGCCATTTCAGAGGCATTAAGGTGGAGCTACAGAATGTCTTAGGGAAACATTCTGAGCAAAAGAAGTGAAGAGGCAAGCTGTG
>NW_023185898.1:0-1025 GCF_002007445.2 Ailuropoda melanoleuca | reverse complement strand
AGGCCAGAGCTTTCTATGACAATGACAGTGACCAAACTGAAACTCTGTGGAAACGTCCCACAAATGCAGCACGTTTTCAGTTCCTTCTGAGGTTACAGGAGAGGGTCAAGGAATGAATGACTGTCTAGATGGGAACANATGGGAACTATACAGGCAGTGACTGTTCTGCACCCACTGCTTTGGGAGCCTTGCCTTGCTGTATAACACCACGGGGGACCAAGCTGCAACTGAAAAATGTTGAGGGCAGTAGTCCTCACACTGACACCTCTGTGCTTTACTCGTAAGTATTTCTTTTACCCATGTCACTCTTCAGAAGTTTCTTTGGTTTCTAAGATTATCCAATCTTTTCCTGCAATCAGCAGTGTCCAACTTCAAAAATTTAGGAATCCTTTCTTTAACCAAAGAATCCTTTTTCAGTCTTTCTAGTCAGTTGGCTATGATCTAAGAGAAAACAATTGGTAAACTTCAATCTATACTTAGCCGGCCTCTGCTCCAACAGTCTTCACCTCATCTCAGCACTCACTGAACAATCTACTGCCCAAGACTCCTGCTTTCCTCCCTATACGTCCTTAATTAAAATGGCATGCCTTTCTTGCAGTGTAGCTTATCAAACCTAGTTGAATGGTCTTTTTTTAATGCCAGGTGAAGATTATAGAAACAGCCCCAGATGATAAATGGCATTCTGTACTCAATGTCCATTTAATAGAGTAGGGGAGGGGCACCTGGGTGGCACAATCATTAAGTGTCTGCCTTCGGCTCAGGGCATGATCCCGGCGTGCTGGGATCGAGCCCCACATCAGGCTTCTCCACTAGGAGCCTGCTTCTTCCNCCTGCTTCTTCCTCTCCCATTCCCCCTGCTTGTGTTCCCTCTCTCGCTGGCTGTCTCTCTCTGTCAAATAAATGAATAAAATCTTTAAAAAAATAGAGTAGGGGAAATTAATTTTGGAGCCTAAGGATAAGATTCAATGGAGTGAATACAGACAGAAGGCATGAATCTCCTAAAGTTGTGTCTGTATGTGTATGTG
>NW_023185897.1:1342-1426 GCF_002007445.2 Ailuropoda melanoleuca | reverse complement strand
ATGCTCCCTTACTCACGAGAGATAATGATCGTTGATATTTCCCTGGACTGTGTGGTGTCTCAGAGTCCACTCTGTGGCACTCTC
>NW_023185897.1:633-1111 GCF_002007445.2 Ailuropoda melanoleuca | reverse complement strand
CGTGTTTCACTCACGGTACCAAAGCACCTTGATTCCTGTTCCACCTTCCATAAGGCCGTCGTGACTTCAAGGGCTTTCCCCTCACACTTTGTTTCTTGGTTCTAAGGGCTGGATCCTCCACAAGTCCCTACACCCAATGTGGAATCGGGGTCCCCAGTGAAAAGGCTGCTGTTCGCTGGAGGTGTTTTCCTGGACGCTCTGCATTATTACCAATGAGAAGGGCGCTGAGTGCTCGAAAATCCTGAACCTTTTCATTCATGCTCCCTTACTCACGAGAGATGATGATCGTTGATATTTCCCAGGACACTGTGGTGTCTCAGAGAAGACACTGTGGCACTCTCGTCAGGCTTCCGTGAACACTTTCCCTCATGTTTCCCTATTCACGAAGGATGATGATAGTGCTAAGACGGCCACTGCACAGTGTTGTTTCTGACAGAAATGGTTTAGGCATTTTCGTTCCATTGCCACCAGCAGTTTT
>NW_023185897.1:342-580 GCF_002007445.2 Ailuropoda melanoleuca | reverse complement strand
TTTTGGCCGAATTGTCTTTCTCAGTGCTGTGTTCGTCGTGTTCCACTCACGGTACCAAAGCCCCTTGATTCCTGTTCCCCCTTCCATAAGGCAATTGTGACTCCAAGGGCTTTCCCCTCACACTTTGTTTCTTGGTTCTAATGGCTGGATCCTCCCCAGGCTCCTACAACCAATGTGGCATTGGCGTCCCCAGTGAAAAGGCTGCTGTTCACTGGAGGTGTTTTCTTGGACGCTCTGC
>NW_023185897.1:0-265 GCF_002007445.2 Ailuropoda melanoleuca | reverse complement strand
TACTCACGAGAGATGATGATCCTTGATATTTCCCTGGACTGTGTGGGGACTCAGAGACCACTATAGGGCACTCTCGTCAGGCTTCCGTGACCACTTTCCCATATGTTTCCCTATTCACGAAGGGTGATGATAGTGCTAAGATGGTCCCTGTACGGTGTTGTTACTGACAGAAGTGTTTTGGTCCTTTTCGTTTTATTGTCGCCAGCAGTTTTGACAGGATTTCCCCAGGGAGCAAACATTTCGTTGGAGGCGGGTTTTGGCCGAA
>NW_023185896.1:0-1068 GCF_002007445.2 Ailuropoda melanoleuca | reverse complement strand
GTAGGTCCCAACACTCATCTTCTCCCCCAAAAAGAGCAAAAGCAATGAATAAACAACTACAAATGGACAAAACTAACTTCGAGAAAGCTCTGGATTACAATGAAGAATCATCAGGAGCCTTTTGGAGCCCAGAAACCCAGGATGGCCCCATAGAAAAGCACAGAAAGGATTTCATCATCGCTCAGTGCTGTCCACAACAGCGGCTGCACCAATTTAAATACCCACTAACAGTGCACTAGGGTGCTCTTTCCTGCATCTTTTTTAAACGTCTGTTATCTCTTGTCTTTTTGATAATAGCCATCCTTACAAGTGCGAGGTGATATCTCACGGTGATTTTCCTTTGGCCGCTCGGCAATGCGGTTCCAAGAAGGATCCCCTCGAGGGATTTCACCCCCTAGGAGAAAGGAGAATAGGACCACCCCACAAAACCTCATTGCTGCCATGAATATCCACAGTCTTCGCTACCAAGTACCCCTCTGGTCTTCACCAGTGCTGAGCCCAGCTGATAAAACTGCGTGGAGTCCCCAGGCTGGAGCTCTCGCTGCAATGAGACCTGTCCCCCTGGACCTGAGTTGATGCTGATTCCCGCCCCCGCGGATGAGGGCTCCCCCTGCCATCTACAGGACCAGAGCTGCCAATGGCATTGTGCCCCCTCCGTGGGNTCCCTCCGTGGATACTAAGTCACACCTTTGACTCGCTATCCCTGGGGCCACACTGGTGCTTTGCCGTGTCCTCTGGGTCCTGAGTCACAGCGCCGCACTGTTGCCGCTCTGCACCCTGCACCCTCGGGCTTCAGTCAGGATGTTGACAGGCCATCCCCAGGGCCGTCCTACTGCTGCGCCACGATCCCGGAGCCGAGGCAACTGCTCCACCCTGTCGTCCCCTAGGCACGTGCTGACACTGAATCTCATGCCTCTCCCTGGGGGTGAGTAACCAAAGTCAGCCGCCTAGACGCAGCCCCCAGTGCTGTGGGCGATCTGCCTATGCCCGCACCTCAGGCAAGGGCTCTACCCCTGCAGCAAGTACACCTGTCTCCCAGGCTCCAGGCCCCCTGTGACTCTACCCCAG
>NW_023185895.1:1155-1432 GCF_002007445.2 Ailuropoda melanoleuca | reverse complement strand
TGGTAGCTTTCCTTCTGTTTCTATTTTTTGAAATATCTTTAGGAGAATAGGTATTATTTCTTCTTTGAATGATTGGTAGAATTCCCCAGGAAAACAGTCCGGGCCTGGTGTTTTGTTTTTTGCTAGGTTGTTTATCACTGTTTCAATCTCTTCATAATTAATTGGCCTGTTTAAAAAATCAGTTTCTTTCTGTTTCAGTCTTCGTAGTTTATAGGTTTCCAGGAAGGCCTCCATTCTTCCAGATTGCTTAATTTATTGGCATAAAGCTGTTGATAAA
>NW_023185895.1:0-921 GCF_002007445.2 Ailuropoda melanoleuca | reverse complement strand
CCTCGTGAGTGGATTAGGCCTGTCCCTCTGTTGCTGTTCCAGCTTCTTGAGGTGAGAATATAAAAACTGCATTTTAGATTTTTCTATTCTTTTGAATGAAGCTTGGATGGCTATGTATTTCCTCCTTAGGACTGCCTTTGCAGTATTCCCTAGGCTTTGGATCATTGTGTTTTCATTCTCGTTGATCTCCATGAATTGTTTAAATTGATTTTTTAATTTCCTGGTTTATCAACTCATTCCTGAGCAGGATGGTTCTTAGTCTCCAAGTGTTTGAGTTTCTTCTAATTTTTTCCTTGTGGTTGAGTTCCAACTTCAAAGCGTTGTAGTCTGAGAATATGCAGGGAATAATTTCAGTCTTTTGGTATCGTTTGAGACCAGTTTTGTGACCCAGAACATAGTCTATTCTTGAGAATGTTCCATGGGCATTAGAATAGAATGAGTATTCTTTGGTTCTGGGATGTAGTGGTCCAAGTCGTTGAGTATGGCTTTCAAAGTTTTTGTTTCTTTGTTGATTTCTTGCTTAGGTGATATGTCTATTGCTGATAGTGGAGTGTTGAGGTCCCCTACTATGAATGTATTTTTATCTATATGTCTCTTTATTGTGGTTAAGAGTTGGTTTGTGTATCTTGCTGCTCCCNCCTGTTGGGGGCATATATATTTATAATTGTCATATCCACTTGTTGGATACATCCTTTAAGAATAATATAGTGCCCTTCTGTGTCTCTAACTATAGTATTTAGTTTAAAATCCTATCTGTCTGATATGAGAATTGCTACCCCAACTTTTTTTTGAGGTCGATTGGCGTGAGATGGTATTCCATCCCTTTACTTTCAGTCTGAATGTATCTTTAGGTTCAAAATGAGTCTCTTATAGACAGTAAATGGATGGGTCATGTCTTTTTATCCAATCTGCAACCCTGTG
>NW_023185894.1:0-583 GCF_002007445.2 Ailuropoda melanoleuca | reverse complement strand
GGGATAAAGGGACTGATGGAGATGCAGACATCCGCCTACGTCCCCCCACCCCTGTCTTGTCAATAAGAAGTTAGAGATGCAGGGGCGCCTGGGTGGCACAGCGGTTGGGCATCTGCCTTCGGCTCAGGGCATGATCCCGGAGTTTCGGGATCAAGTCCCACATTGGGCTCCTCCGCTGGGAGACTGCTGCTTCTTCTCCCACTCCCCCTGCTTGTGTTCCCTCTCTCGCTNAAAAAAAAAAAAAGAAGTCAGAGATGCAAAACTAATGCTACCAAATGTATTCATATGAAATACAAAGTGAACAGAATCTCTTACTGGGTAAATTTTGCATCTTTATTAGATATTATAGCAACGCAGACTAAGAACATTAATGACCAAGACATGTATCTCCCCTCCCCACACCCATGTCTTACTAATCATCAATAATTTATTAATATATCATAGCTAACAAATAAGACAAAATTTTTTGTTTCTTTTCTATGTACTGCTAGTCTTACTGGCTTTCTTTTTTTATTTAAATTCAATTAGCCAACGTATAGTACATCATTAGTTTTTGATGTAGTGTTCAATGACTCATTACTTG
>NW_023185893.1:0-909 GCF_002007445.2 Ailuropoda melanoleuca | reverse complement strand
CTGGAATGAGCAGGAGAGGCCCACCGTGTCATGCTGGGACGCAGGGAGGTTACGAGTGTCCTTGGCAAGGCGACGGCTGCTTTGGTTAAGTTTTGGCTTGGCTNCGGCTGCTTTGGTTAAGTTTTGGCTTGGCTTTAACGCTACTTCATCCAAATTTCTGGATTTCAGAGAAACCATATGAAAATCAAAGACCTGGCTTTGCTTGTAAAATGAGGTTTTGGTTTTTGATGAACCATGGGAAGAAAAGAAGTGTTCTCGTTCAGTCTTTTGAAGCTTTTACTAAGTTCCATGCAGTTTACTAACGTAGCCTGTGTAACTGTGACATGCAGGGCTCTGTGGCCGGACGCTAGGTTTGATTAACTGGCCTCCGACTGTGGATGGGAAGAGGCTGTACTGGCCTACTTGATGGCAAACAGAGTCATTCTTGCTTTTATGTGGAAGTCAACTGTACTTCACCAAGAGTAACTCAAAATGTGACTATGCATGAGGCATAATTCTGTGTTGAAAAATCAGGAAGGAAGAGAAAAACCAACTTTTACTCTCTTTAAAAGGCACTATGAGGCAGACTAATTACAAATTGGGGGGCAGATGGTAAACAACCCTTCATGTTCTTCTGTCAACACTCGGTGATTAAAGGAGGATCTTCTACCAGCAGAAAACAAATTCAAGATAAAAAAGGAAGTCAAATCATTATGGATTTGACTGCATCGAACATGCCAAGGATGGTTTTCTGTAGTAACAAGGCCTTTTACTGAATCCGTCCGTCCCACTGTGGAGAAAAAGGCTCAAAAGTCTTCCAGGTATTTGGCATCCAGAAAATATGCAAAGTCCAACAATCAGGGCATTGTTTAGGCAAATGTGGTAGCTTCAGGGTGGGCGTGGGGAAAACCATGGTGGTGGTGGTGGCGG
>NW_023185892.1:0-5010 GCF_002007445.2 Ailuropoda melanoleuca | reverse complement strand
AGGAGGAGAGCCTCTGTGAGAGGAAGGGGGCCGCCCTGGGGGTGGGCTGGGAGGGTCTGGGGTAGGGGGTGGGGACCGAATTCCCACATACAGGACCTCAGCACCTCACCCCACTGCTGAGTCCCCTGGATCACAGCGGCCCCGTCTGGGAGCAGGGCGGGGTCTGCAGCCCTGAGAGGAGAGCTCAGGGGACCTTGCCAAGAGGTACCCCCGTTCTGCCCCCGCAGATGCTGCCGTGGGAGACACACAGCCTGAGGAGGGGGTGCAGCTGGAGCATCGGGTGAGGCCCCCGCTCTCGTGCAGACCCCAGGGCCCCCGTGGTGCCAAACTAATCCAGTGGCCACTCTGTCCTCACACCACCCCGTCTCAGCAGGGTCCCACAGAGGCCCTCTCCCTCCTTGGGCACCCTGGCTCATCCTGCTGTGACCTCCTGGGGCCTCGTCTGTGCTGCCCTCTCCTGGCTCCCCATCCACTGTCTGACTTCTGGTTGTTGGTGTGCATGCCCAGGTCTCAAGATGGTGCATGAAGAAATGAATCCCCCACAGGTCTCTAGGCCCCCTTCATTCATTCACCCAGCAAACTGGCACAGGGAGCCCACATTTACCACACACACCCCCAGTGCTGCAGGCACAGCAGCAAGCAAATCTGACCCGCCCTCCATGAGCTCACCTTGTGGGTGATGGACAGTAGGCAAGGAAGTGGGCAGCGTCCTCGAGTGCAAAGTGTGGCCAAGGACAATAAACCGAGAAGGGGGTAGCCGATGCAAAGGTCCTGAGGCAGCAACATGCTTTATCAGGAGCATGGGCCATGTGGCTGGAGCCAAATGAGCAAGAAACAGTGTCAGGAGTAGAGTCAGAGCCGTAGAAAGCATCACACGCCCCAAGGCTCAGGCAGCCCCTGGAAAGCCCACCAGGAAAGTGACCTAATCTGCCTGAAAGTTTGAAAGCATCACTCCAGCAGTAATGTGGAAAATTGTCTGAGGCAGTGGAGTGACATCAGGGAGACAAACCTCCCTGCACTGTCTGTCCGCAGCAGAACACACAGGATGACGACCCCCAGGGAGGGACGTACAGCCAGGGGAACCACTCAAGATCAACACTCAGGCGGGGCCTGGCCACTTCTCCTTCCCCCATGTCGGGGGGATTGCTGGACTCAGGGGACAGACAGGCAGAGGAAGGCGGGCAGACGGACTGTCAGGTGGGTCCCTTCTTCTCTGAGTCTCCAGGCTCCCCTCACTCCAATCACGCACCTCCCCTCTCTCCCCACAACAGGCCGCTGCATCTGACGTCCCAGAGGATGTGACCTACGCCCAGCTGAACCGCTTGACCCTCAGACGGGAGACAAGTGCATCCCCTCCCTCCCAATCAGGGGAGCCCCCAGCAGAGCCCAGCGTGTATGCTGCTCTGGCCATCCACTAGCCCAGGAAGGACAAAGACCCCACACTCCAGGGAGGGGGACCGCAGGGACCCTGGAGGGCACAGGAGCTGCCCACAGCGTGTGCCACCTAATGACCCCAGCCAGCCTGGACTCCTCACACGGACCAGTAGGAGCCCCCGGGACCCTTTGGGGGTCGCCAGATCCTGCCGTCGAAGAGAGTAATATCCCTACACCGTGGGAATCAAAGAACGGACTACTCAACAATCCATGAATGAAATGAGAAAACCAAAATGAAAATGAGAGAACGTTTACACTGAAGGACAATGGAAATGTTACACATCAAACCTATGAAATGGGAAAATTAAGAACCAAGTCAATGATCCAAGCTATCCAAGAATTTAGAAAAAGATAGCAAATTATTCCAAATGAACATAGAAGGAGGGAAATTACAGTGTAAGAGAAGGTACTAATGAGGACAAACAAAAAATAGGAAAGAATCAATAAAGCCCAAAATGTTCATTTTTGTAAATATTCATTACATGTAGAAATCCTAGCCACAATGTCAAGGAACAGAGAGAGAGAGCGAGAGAAGGCACAGATCACATCACCATTATCAGGACGGCATCACATCCTACAGACTTTAAATCAATAACAGAGTTTATTATGTTCACTTTTATTAGTTATTATAATATTATGAACAATTTTATGCCAAAATATTAGAAAATGTATATGAAACAGACAAAATCCTTAAAAATACGGGTTACCAAAATGATGGACACAGGGATAAATAGAAAATCTGAATTGCTGTATGTGTGAAACATGGTGAATATGTAATTAAAGTTTTTCCCGCAGTGTGAACTGAGTCTGGAAACTTTCACTGGTGAATGCCTCCAAATACTGATGCGCTCGTGAAATACACACACACACACACACACACACGGATGCATGGACACACCCCCACACACACAAACACTGAACACATGTGAACACATGTGTGCACACATGCACGTGTGGACACACCCACATACACACAAACACGCGAACACAGAGACACACCTACACGCATGAACATGTGAACACACAAGAAACCGACACATGCATGTGAACATGCATGCACACGGACACACCTGCATGTCTGAACACACGAACACACATGACCGCGTGGGACACGCATACACTCATGAACATGTGAACACATGCGGACACGTGGGCGTGCCTACACGTATGAGCATGTGAGCACACATGTGAATACACATGGGCACATACATGTGCCAAACTTACACAGGCTCCCCGCAGAATAGAGAAGGAAGGAATACTTCCCCAGCACATTTTATCAGGCCAGAAAAACAAAAATTGACACAAACCTGACAAGAAGAGCCAACCAATTAAATAAAGGGGGAAAAAACGTGATAAGCGCTGTATGGATAGAATAGGGACTCTGCCAGGCTGTTTCAGCCAGGACACCCCAGCTGAGGGGGCTGGATGTTGTAAGTGCCCGATTTGAGGTTACTTTGCCTAATTTTCATTTGTTGCCTGTTATTTCCTTCATCTATGTGTACATTCCTTTCCTCTTCTATTAGATTTCTATAAAAATAAAGTTTTCTTTCCTCTTTGAATGAATGAATGAATGAATGAACGAATAAATAAAACAGTATTGATTATTCATGGATTACAAAATTGTATGCATGGGCTATCCAAAATAATGTAAAGACCTATTCTATTACTCTAGTTTGAAAAGGATTTATGCTATGTCACCGGAAACATCATCAATATACAAAAATCAATTGCATTTCGGAGGTCCAGTTTGGGGCCAAGAGGAAGTGGACGTATGTTTCCCTACGGACCCCGTAAATCACAGCAGAAACTCCCACACAATATAAACGAGAAACGTAAGAGCACTCTGAAAAGTTAGAGCGAAGGCGGCTGCCGGGCTGAGACTGTGAAGACCCCAGGAATGGCACAGCAGGTGTCACAGGAGGGCACGTGGGCCACCTGGACTGTGCCTTCCCCCTGGCAGTAATGAGTCAGCACCCCAGCAATGTGCCAAGGTCTCCGACACAGAGATTTAAATAAAATCCAGACCCTCAAAACATCATATACAAACTGACCAGGTTTCCATAAAAAAAGAAAAAATCACTCATCATGCCAAGAACCAGGAAAACCTCCTGTGGAGTGAGAAAGAGCACAGTCTGCACCTGCGAGCTCTCAGATGACACAGGCCGTTTCCCGACAAGGGCTCCGAGGTTGATGTACTGGAAATACTTCGAGGAGCCATTGCATACACACACACTTCAGATACATCGAAAAATAAATAGAAAATCTGAGCAAAGAAATAGGAGATATATAATGAAGAGCAAAAATGGAGATTTTAGATGGGAAAAAATGCAGAAATCAAAATAAAAATCCCCAGGGATGGATGGGCTTGCGGCCGAGTGGAGAGCACAGAGGAGAAGATGAAGGAGGAACGATAGAAAGTACTCAGTCTGAACGATGGAAGGGAATACACTAGGGAGGGAGACCCGTGGGACTGTTAGCAGATCTACCCTCCGTGATCACAGTCCCAGAAACGGACAAGAAACGGGACTGAAAAACAATTCAAGAAATAATGTCTGGGGCGCCTGGGTGGCACAGCGATTAAGCGTCTGCCTTCAGCTCAGGGCGTGATCCCGGCATTATGGGATCGAGCCCCATATCAGGCTCCTCTGCTATGAGCCTGCTTCTTCCTCTCCCACTCCCCCTGCTTGTGTTCCCTCTCTCGCTGGCTGTCTCTATCTCTGTTGAATAAATAAATAAAATCTTTAAAAATAAATAATGTCTGAGGGGCTCCTGGCTGGCTCCATTGGAAGAGTGTGCAACTCTTGATCTCGGGGTTGAGAGTTTGAGCCCGATGTTGGGTGTAGAGATTACTTAAAAATAAAATCTGGAAGAAGAAGGAGGAGGAGGAGAGGGAGAAAGAGGAGGAAGACGAGGAAGACGAGAAAGAGAAGGAGGAGGAGGAGAAGGAGGAGGAAAAGAAGGAGGAAGAAATAATGACTAAAATTTCTCCAAATTTGGCAATGGTGATTCATGAAAACTCAGTGAACCCCAAACAGGATAAGCCTGGAGAAGCCTGTGTTGAGGTTTCAAACATTGATGCAGCAAAAGCAAACATACACCAATTATCATCCAATGATGTTCGCATATTCTGTTAATCTACTAACATTTTAAGATACAAGGATAAATTTAAGTCTTACTTTAATTCCCCAGAGCTCACAAAGTGTTGCGAGATGATTGAATTCCATGCAATTGAGGCACGTTTCATCTTATCACACTTCACTTTATGGTGATCCACAGATATTGCGATTTTTACAGATCGAAGGTCTGTGCCAACCCTGAGTCCGGCAACCCTATTGGTGCCGTTTTTCCAAAAACCTTTGCTCACTTCGTGTCTTGGGCTCACATTTGGTAAGTATCCCAATATTGCAAGCTTTATCATCATTATTGTATTTATGGCGGTGATCTGTGATCCATGATCTGTGATGTTACTACTGTCGTTGTTTGGGGCACCACAGGCCACACCCACATTAGATGGCAAACTTAATAACCGTGTGTGTGTGCACTGCTCCACCAACCGACCGCTCCCCGTCTCCCTCA
>NW_023185891.1:0-1090 GCF_002007445.2 Ailuropoda melanoleuca | reverse complement strand
CAGGGTAACAAGGATTCTGGAAATGACCACGACCTTGCCCCATAGATCCCGTGTGGGACCACCCTGTCTCTGACTTCGCTCTCGGTACCTGCTCTTGGCACTCCCTGGTCTGAGAGTCAGAAGATGGGGCACAGAGGCTGCCCTGCAAATGGGAAGGATGACAGCACCCCCCTTGCAAAGTGGTCGTGAGGAGTCGATGAGACACTGTGGGAAGAGGACAGAGTCCCGCAAACCCGGCTGCGAGGCCACCACCTTCTTAAGCCACACCTTCCAGGGTCCCACTTTTCTCCAGATCAGCAACGACCGTGCACTGAAGCGGACTGTGCCCCTCTCACACTGTCTCCCCAGCTGAGTGAGCTGCATGAGGACTCCATGGCGGTCCCCCGTCCTATCCCCGCACCGGGACCAGATCAGAGGAGGCTGCCTGGGCTCCTCCCCTCCTAACAGTGGAAGCAGGGGGCGGCCGGCACTGCCTGCCACACCTGCCAGCGGCCAGCTTCTCACCCGCTCACGCCAGTGCCCAGCGTGTTGTCTGCACACACTAGGTGCCCCAGGCTGTCCCTGACTACTTAAGGGGCCCAGGCAACGGCACAGATGGACACCCACATTCCTGAATATTTAAAATGATAAATCAAGGCTGCGAAGTGATAAAATGTATGCTATCCAGGGCGCCTGGCTGGCTCAGTTGGTAAAGCATTGGATTCTTGATCTCAGGGTTGTGGGTTTGAGCCCCACGTTGGGTGTAACAATTACATAAAAATAAAATCTTGTAAAATGTATGTATATCCTATCTTTCCACCTAGACAAATGCAACTTAATAACAACCTGGGTGACCATGTTTGATTTTAATGTTCTCAGGCCCCTTGGAATTCCACCCCACTCTTAGAGGAACCAGCCACAGCCCTTCCTGGGCCCACTCCCTTCTCTGCCTGTCCCCAGACCCACCGCACACTTCAAGGACCACACCAGCCGTGGACACAGCAGCACACACCTTCAAACACTTCCACCACCTGGAAGTGGGCGGTGTGCCCACTGTCAGCAGGCAGACCCAGCTCAGGAAGTGGACCTTGGGCCATTCAGGTGGGGAGTT
>NW_023185890.1:0-1156 GCF_002007445.2 Ailuropoda melanoleuca | reverse complement strand
CCTATAATGTGAATGTTATTTTGCTTGATAATGTTGCTGAGTTCCCTTGATGTACTCTTATTATTATTATTTTTCTTCTTCTTCTCCTTCTTCTTCTTCTTCGTTTGTTCTCCTTGTTTGCTTTCCATTACTCTACCAGTTCACTGATTCATTCTTCTGTTACCTCTCACCTACTATTTATTCCCTCTAGTGTATTTTTTTAAAGATTTATACATTTGAAAGACAGAGCACATGTATGAGTCGGGGGAGGGGCAAAGGGAGAGAATTCTCAAACAGACTCCCTGCTGAGTGTAGAGCCCAGTGTGGGGCTCAGTCCCAGGACCCTGAGATCATGATCTGAGCCAAAATCAAGAGCCAACCTCTTTAACTGACTGTGCCACCAAGTGCCCCACTCTAGTGTATTTTTAGTTTCAGTTATTGATTTCTTCATCTCTGATTGTTCTTTTCTATATTTCCTTTCTCTTTGTTGAAGATTTCTTTGAGATTCTCCACTCTTTTCTCAAGTCCAGTGAGAATATTTATGACCATTACTTTGAAATCTTTATCAGGCATATTGCTCTTCTCCACTTAAAGTTCTTTTGCTGTGAATTTATTCTATTCTTTCACACCCACACACCCACACATACAGACCTTTTTCACTGAGAATGTTTTTAAGATTCATCCATGCTATAGTACGTATCACTCTTCATACTTCATTTCATCATATGGCTAAATAGTAATCCATTGCAATCATGGCTCTACTACATTTGTTCATTCATTTATCAGTTGATAGATGTTTCCACCTTTTGGCTATTGTGAATAGTACTGCTATGAATACGTGTGTACAAGTTTTTGATACAAAAACAGTAAAAAATAGAAAAAAGTGAAAAATATTCAAATACATATAAATAAGAAAATTCATCATCTCCCTGCCCTCCCTTCTCTTTGTGAGGTAACCAATTTTTAATAGCCTAGTTTGCTTTGTTATTTGATTTTACAAAATCAAGATCATAATATATACATTACACTTCAATTTGCTTTTCACTTGAGATTACATTGTGGACATATTTTTTTTTTTTACATTAGGATATTCAAGTGAAGCTTTTTTTTTTAAGACAACTGCATTTTTTTTTCTTTCAACCTGCTAATGGAATATCTTGCTCCTGCAAATAACTTG
>NW_023185889.1:0-551 GCF_002007445.2 Ailuropoda melanoleuca | reverse complement strand
TCTGGGGGTGATCCTCCTGGAGGGCGACTGTGTCCCCGAGGAGGATGTGTGGGAAGTGCTGGGGGTCATGGAGGTGTACGCCGGCAGGGAGCACGTCATCTACGGGGAGCCCAGGGAGCTGCTCACCAATATCTGGGTGCAGGAAGGGTACCTGGAGTACCGGCAGGTGCCCGGCAGCGACCCTGCCCGCTACGAGTTCCTGTGGGGTCCCAGGGCCTATGCTGAAACCAGCAAGTTCCAAGTGCTGGAGTATTTGCTGCAGGTCAATCGCAGGCAGCAGCCTTCCTCCCTGGCCCTGTGTGAAGTCTCTGAGCAATGAGGAAGAGGGGGCCTGAGGCCCAGGGGTGGCNCCCAGGGGTGGCCAGGCCCTTTCCAGGCTTTGGTGGGGCCCGCAGCTTCTCCTGCGGGATGCTGGGCAGGAAGTGAGGATGCTTGCTGGTTCTTTCCTTTTAGTGTGTGCGTGTGTGTGTGTGTGTGAATAGACAGCCCTGGGCGTTCTAAGGAGTGCAGGGCCAGGGAGGGTTGGTGGAAGAAAGCGGGGCAAGGATCCT
>NW_023185888.1:0-815 GCF_002007445.2 Ailuropoda melanoleuca | reverse complement strand
TATTCTTATTTAAAGGGAGGAAATAAGCAAAGAACCATTTTACCAGGCAGGGATAAGGAAGTGCTATGAGGACAAAGAAAAGTGTGAAAAAGGATTTCGTGTGAGCTCAGGAGAATTCTGCTACTTTACATAAGGGATAAGGATGCCCTTGCAGAGAAGGAAGTATTTGAGCAGAGACACAAAAGATCTAAAAAAGTGAATCATATGAACAGCTGGACCTAGCCATTCCAGGCACCAGTAACAGAAAGTGCAAAATCTCTGAGGAAGGAATTTGCATGGTCAAAGTTTGCATATAGGTTTGAACATGTGACCTCCTGCCCTTGACATGTGCACTCAAGGATAAGCCTTCTCTGCAGTCTCCCCTCTACCCCAGGCATCTCCCCACCCACCTTCCCCATAAAGCTCTGCAGCTCATGCAAAGCCAGAGGACCCAAGGAGATCAATATCTCTAAGATTTTATGTTGTTGTTTTTTTTCCTTTAATCTGTCCAAAATTTGTTTTCCTGAGCTCACTGAGGCATCTTTATGATGATCGCAAATTCTTTCTCAGGTAATTCATATACTTCCATTTCTTCAGGGTCATTTTCTGAAGATTTATTTTGTTACTCTGATTGAACTATGTTTCCCGTTTCTTCATGTCCCTTGTAAGTTTGTGTTGGGATCCACACTTTTGGAAAAAACAGACACCTCTCTCAGACTTTATGGGCTGATTTTGTACAGGGAAAGGACCAGTCTTGAGCAGAAGAATACAATAACTGAATTGAAAATTCACTGGCAGGATTCAGAACAGATTTGATCCAGCAGAAGAAAGAATCA
>NW_023185887.1:2415-2626 GCF_002007445.2 Ailuropoda melanoleuca | reverse complement strand
CCCTTCTGGCATCAGAAGATGATCAGAATTGGGGCGCCTGGGTGGCTCAGTCATCAAGTGTCTGCCTTTGGATCAGGTCATGATCCCAGCATCCTGGGATCAAGCCCCACATCGGGCTCCCTGCTCAGCGGGAAGCCTGCTTCTCCCTCTCCCACTCCGCCTGCTTGTTTTCCCTCTCTCGCTGTCTCTCTGTCAAATAAATAAAATCTTT
>NW_023185887.1:0-2405 GCF_002007445.2 Ailuropoda melanoleuca | reverse complement strand
AAAAAAAAAAAAAGAAAAAAGAAGAAGATGGTCAGAACTGACAAGCAGATACCCAGGTGTGCTCACTGAGGTAGCCACTGGGTTAATGAAGTGACTGGACTGAAACAATGCAGAGAGGGGGTGAATCTAGACATACTCCTTTTGCACCCTCAGAGGCACAAAATGCCAACGGGAACAGTTCTGTCTGCCAGCAAGAGAGATTTAGAGACTGCAGATGGTTATGGGGAAGATGCCCTGGGGGGTCCTTGTACATAGCTGGCAAGTCCCACTGATGCCTGTAGCCCTGGGGGCTACAAGTGGGTCCTGACAGAAATAGACACGGGCTCTGGGTTGAGCTTTGCTTACCCAGTGGTAGATGCAAAGGCTCAGAGCACTATCAAAGAACTGGAACAGAAGGTGTTGCACTGATTTGGACCACTGAATCACATTTCTTCACAGCAAGGAACACACTCTACAGCCATCATGTCCAACAATGGGCAGAGAGATTCCTTTTGGGGGTAATAGTTTGGTAAAGAATTAGAATGGGCAATGAAAACAATGGTTATTTAAAATGAGGAGAAAGGGAATATAGGCATGAAGAACTAGCTTATAAGCTTTCATGAGTGTGTACTGACACTCAGCATGAAGGGAGCAAAGGGTATGTCCACACTAGATAAATTCCTCTGCAATTTCCATGGAAATAGGGAATAGAGGGTGAGGAAGATGCTAGCATGACTATGCAATTATTCCCACAATGGGAGAATGCTGGCATGATGGTTATACTTTTTCCTTTCTTTCCCATATCACCTCAACTTTCTTCTTCTTACTAGATAACAGTGGTCTCAGGACCAAGGTTACTACTACAATTATCAGAAGCAGAGATGATTCCTAGGCAAGAAACTATACTTTCAAATTTTAGGTCAGAATTTCTAAGGACCTGATAGAGTGCATTGTGCTTCCACTCCAACTGGCAAATATGGGGTTAAATGTGAATGCAGCTATACTGCCCAGGGGTAGAGACAGCCCCCTAGTTCTTTACAAATGGAGAGAAGAAGAAATAATATCTGAGAATAAAAGAATAACTAAATGAATATGCAATGGGGAAAATCCAATATTACATTAATGCTTCAAAAGAGTCTCAGAGCAAAAGGTAATGTTATTTATTTTTCAAGTATAATTAGCATATGGTGTTATTTTTAGTTTCAAATAAATAAGTAAAAATTTAATAACTGATATTGTTTCTTAGCTCAAGTACACCAGATGCTTAAAAAGGCGAAGCCTAGGGGCACCTGGGTGGCACAGTTGGTTAAGTCTGACTCTTGGTTTTGGCTCTGATTTCATGGGTCATGAGATCGAGCCCCGCTTTGGTCTCTGCACTCAGCATCGAGTCTGCTTGGGATTCTCTCTCCCTCTCCCTCTGCCCCTTCCATTTGTGCTCTCTCTCTTTTTTAAAAAAATTAATAAACCTTTAAAAATTAAAAAATTAAATAAAAAATAAAAAGGTGAAGCCAGCAAGAGACGCACTTCAGACCTAAAGACACATGCAGATTGAAAGTGAAGAGATGGAAAAACATTTATGACGAAAGAGGAAGTGAAAAGAAAGCAGAGGTAGCAACTCTTATATCAAACAAAATAGACTTTCTTAAAAAAGACTGTAACAAGAGACAAAGAGGATACTACATAATGTTAAAGGGAGCAATCCAACAAGAAGATTTAACAAGTGTAAATATTTTAAAAAATTGTAAATATTTATGCACCCAATATAGGAGCACCCAAATATATAAAGCAACTATTAACAGACACAAAGGAAGAAATCAATGGTAATACAATAATAGTAGGGGACTTTAAAACCCCACTTACATTAATGGATAGATCATCCAGACAGAAAATCAACAAGGTAACAGTAGCTTTGAATGACATATTGAACCAGACGAATCTAACAGATGTATTCGAAGATTCCATTCAAAAATAGCAGAATATACATTCTTTTCAAGTTCACGTGGAATATTCTCCAAAACAAATCATATGTTAAGCCACTAAGTAATTCTCAACAAATTAGAGAGGACTGAAATCATATCATCCATTTTTCCAAACACAATGGTATAAAACTAGAAATTAATCAGAAGAAAAAAATCAGTAAAGAACACAAATACATGGAGGTTAAATGGCATGCTACTAAACAGTGAATGGGTCAACCAAGAAGTCAAAGAGAAAATAAAAAAATACGGACAGACAAATGAAAATACAATGGCCAAAATCTTTGGGATGCAACAAAAGCTATTCTAAGGGGGAAGATTATAGCAATATAGGCCTACCTCAAGAAGCAAGAAAAATCTCAAACAACCTAACCTTACATGGAATGGAGCTAGAAAAAGAAAAACAAGCAAAGCCCAAAGCCTGTAGAAGAAGAAAATAATAAAGATTAG
>NW_023185886.1:0-646 GCF_002007445.2 Ailuropoda melanoleuca | reverse complement strand
TCAGAATAAGTTGACATAATAGTCACCTCCAATGCGAACACAAAAATTTTATTTTCTCTCTTTCCTTTTTTAAATTAAAAAGATTTTATTTAAGTAGGCTCCAAACCCAGGATGGAGCCTAACATGGGGCTGGAACNGGGGCTGGAAAGCACAACCCTAAGATCAAGACCTGAGCTGAGATCAACGGTCAGATGTTTAACCGACTGAGCCACCCAGGCACCCCAAAGATTTTATTTTTTAAAGTAATCTCTACACCCAATACCGGGCTTGAATTTACAATCCTGAGATCAAGAGTCAGGATTGCTCCACTGACTGAGAATGAGGTGTCCCCCCCCCTTTTTGATAGTCATTATGAACTCTTGGATTTTATTTATTCAATGATTTACAATAGGTTACAGTCATTAGTGTTTTTAATGATCAAATTGTCCTAATGGTGGCCTGGGGAGCGCTTTAAACTAGCTTTGTGGCCTTTTAATGTGTCCCTATTAGTCTCTGAGCATGTTCATGCTTTCTGGTACAAGATGTTCCAGGCTCACCTTGTACGTTCCCTGCACCAGCCCTGGAACCAGCCATTCGTCTAAAGAGCTCTGATTCCTTTTAGTCAGAAAAGACATTTAGAAACTAGAATTTGGGCATTAGGTGTACT
>NW_023185885.1:0-946 GCF_002007445.2 Ailuropoda melanoleuca | reverse complement strand
ATAAATGGGCCAGCTGCCAGCGGGTAAAGTCTTGAAGGCCTTTTAGTGGGTACATTCTACAGACTCCGCCAGCTGCCTTAGAGGACTAGCGGTTCTTCCTCTGCGCAGCTCACCTGCTTCTGTATGGTAGACAGCTTCCAGAATGGCTCCCAATAAACCCTGTCTCCTGATATCCACCCTCTTGGGTTGTCCTCTATACATTTTACCAGAATCAGTCTGTGTGACCAATAGCATATGTCACTTTCAAGGTTAGGTTATAAAAAGACTGTGACTTCCACTTTGGGCACTAACTCTCTTTCCCTCTCAGATTGCTTACTCTGGGGGAAGCAAGCTGTCATGTTGTGGGCAGTCCTACAGGGAGGTTTACATGGTGAGGAACTAAAGCCTCCCCAACAGCCAGAAAAGAACAGAGACTTGCTGATCCTGATATGAGTCAACTTGGAAGCAGATTCTCTAGCCTCAGTTAAGCCTCGAGATGTCAGCAGCCCCTACGGACTTGTCAGCAACCTCAAGAGAGATGCCGAGCCACAGCCACCCCGCCAGGCCACTCCTGGATTTCTGGCCTTCATGAACCCTGTGAGATAATAATTGTTTGTTGTGTTAAGCTGCCAAGTTTCAGGATACTTTGTGGCAAACCACTAGGTAAATAGTGCACTCGGAGAATGATTTTCAAGCACAGCTCTATTAAAGTAGTAGTTCTACGTTAACATCTGACTCAGTAATTCTCACTGGTACTATTATCCAATATTTCTTTTATTTTTTTTTTATTTCCCAAAAGTCTTAAGCTTTTCACTGTAATGAATATTATAGAACTTTTGTGATGCCTCTAAAAAAGCACAATGCAAAGCCCATGGTAAGCAATCAAAACAAATAGATATATAATACTTGCTGAATTAATTTTTTAAAGGATGTTTCAATAGAGCATATTATTACATATTTGTTCACC
>NW_023185884.1:0-509 GCF_002007445.2 Ailuropoda melanoleuca | reverse complement strand
TAAAGATCTTGCCTGTCTGATTCTTGTATCTTATGTGATAGAGACTGAGGGACTGGGGACAGAAAAAAAGAGAGAGAGAANGACAGAAAAAAAGAAAGAGAGAGAGAGAGGAGGAGATAGACTAGTGGGCAGAAAAAGGTAAAAAGAACAAGGACTGAATGAGATTTATAAAAGCTGGAGGGTAACAGGGAAGAGAGAAGGGATAGAAACTATGGCTGGAAGAGGTGAAAATAGAGATTTGGAATCAGGAGTTTCCTGGGGGAGATGCTGCACAGCAACATCTTGGAGGGAACATAGGATGAAGATTCTGAGAACTGTTGCCTATGCTTACAAATTAGAGGCTTTTTAATGTTCTGTAAGAGATATACAGATTGGAATTCCTCTTTGTTTTTGGCAGCTGTAACATGCTTTCTAAATGTGAATTCATGCAGAAAGGGACCACATGGACCTCAGTCTATATTTAGGTTATATTTGTAAAACATGTTCTAGAGTTTTCTTTTCTTTCTTTT
>NW_023185883.1:9670-10896 GCF_002007445.2 Ailuropoda melanoleuca | reverse complement strand
TAGCCTATATTAATAATAATGTGTAGTCTTCAGCTTGTGAAGTCACCTGATGTGACTTGGTAAAAGTCAAACTCATGGAAGGGGAGAACCGGGTTTGTAATTTAGACTTCCTGAGTTCTACCCTGGTACTCTGTCCCTCGTCCCGGCACACACAG
Source organism: Ailuropoda melanoleuca (assembly GCF_002007445.2). Classification (NCBI taxonomy): domain Eukaryota; kingdom Metazoa; phylum Chordata; class Mammalia; order Carnivora; family Ursidae; genus Ailuropoda; species Ailuropoda melanoleuca. The sequence continues at coordinate 10,741 of NW_023185883.1, read as the reverse complement.
GAAAGATTTTAGTTTAAATCTGCANAAAGATTTTAGTTTAAATCTGTGGAACAAAGTGAGCGTCTTCAGGACTATATCAATATCCTCAGCACTAAATGAAGTCTACTGATCTATTGCTGAATGAGTTAAACCGTGCTTGAAAAGTTTCCATATTTCATTAAATAAAAACATTTCTTAGCCCTGCCACAAGTAAAATAATAGATCGGACTCTCCCTGTTGTACGTATTCTTGATACAGTATTCCAGCAAGCTAAAGAGTCTAGTCAGTGAAAGTAGTTTATATGCACACATATACTATTCACTATGTAATTCCAAATTCCTTTAACATCAAACTATGCTGGAAAACAGCCTCCTTTCTTTCACAAAGGAGAAAAACCTTTCAGTGTTTTGCAGGACTAACTTTATCAGTATCAAATAAAATAGCCTGACCATGTACAATAATGAGCAGAGAGGTTCAGTTAACAGAATGATGGATAGCAGGGGGTATACTCTTAGGCTTAAGTATTGTGTATCCCCACAGGAGATTTGCTATCCTAGCAAACGTTTCCACAAACCTCCCATTCTGCCCATGTCCTCAGCTGGTAACATCAGCTGTAAAGCTTTTTCTAAAAAGAAAACACCCTTCCAAAACCCGAAAGACCACATTAAGAACAAGCATTTCTTTCTTAGTGTCCTTTTGGTTGACAGCTAGGACACGGGAGTTGACAGAATCTGGGGCTCTCTCTGCTGGAGGTAGCCAGTAGGAGATTCCAGATTAAATTAGCCATTTCAGCCCCGGAGCAGCTATGGGAAGTGCACATGCATCGGGCTCACGGTGGATCCATGTTAGGTAACAGAAGACAAATATCCGTTACGTTTCATGATACCTGCCACAAATGATTTAGAAGTGGTGAAAGGTTGGGGGGAGAAAGGTGGAAAGAAAATGTATGAGTTTGTTAGAGAAGCCATAGCAAACAAACAACCACAGACTAAGTGACTGAAAAACAGAAATTTATTTTCCCGAAGTTCTGGAGGCTTAGAAGATCAAGGTGTCTGCAGGGTTGGTTTCTTTAAGGTCTCTTTCCCTGGCTCG
>NW_023185883.1:0-2532 GCF_002007445.2 Ailuropoda melanoleuca | reverse complement strand
TTTCTGATAGCTGAGTAATATTCCATTGTATATATGGACCACAGCTTCTTAATCCAGTCATCTGTTGAAGGGCATCTCGGCTCCTTCCATGATTTGGCTATTGTGGACAATGCAGCTATGAACATTGGGGTGCATATGGCCCTTCTCTTTACTACGTCTGTATCTTTGGGGTAAACACCCAGTAGTGCAATGGCTGGGTCATAGGGTAGTTCAATTTTTAACTTTTTAAGGGACCTCCACACTGTTTTCCAGAGTGGCTGTACCAACTTGCATTCCCACCAACAATGTAGGAGGGATCCCCTTTCTCCACATCCTCTCCAACAATTGTTGTTTCTTGCCTTGTCTATCTTTGCCATTCTAACTGGCGTAAGGTGGTATCTCAGTGTGGTTTTGATTTGAATTTCCCTGATGGCTAATGATTTTGAACATTTTTTCATGTGTCTGTTAGCCATTTGTATGTCTTCATTGGAAAAGTGTCTGTTCATATCTTCTGCCCATTTTATGATTTGTTTATTTGTTTCTCGTGTATTGAGTTTGAGAAGTTCTTTGTAGATCTTGGATACCAGTCCTTTATCTGTGGTGTCCTTTGCAAATATATTCTCCCATTCCGTGGGCTGTCTCTTAGTTTTTTTGACTGTTTCCTTGGCTGTGCAGAAGCTCTTTATCCTGATAAAGTCCCATAAGTTCATTTTATCTTTTATTTCTCTTGCCTTTGGAGATGTGTCGTGAAAAAGGTTGCTCTGGCCGATGTCATAGAAGTTGTTGCCTATGTTCTCCTCTAGAATTTTGATGGATTCCTGTCTCACATTGAGGTCTTTCATCCATTTGGAGTTTATTTTTGTGTATGGTGTGAGAGAGTGGTCAAGTTTCATTCTTTTGCATGTAGCTGTCCAATTTTCCCAGCACCATTTATTGAAGAGACTGTCTAAAGCCTTTTGCCACAGCCATCTAAGCACAGATAAGAAGAATGATTCTCACTGACACCTTAAAGGAACACATACATGCTTCACATATTAAATCTGTGAAGGAAAAGAGCATCTTAAAAGAACTGAAAACAATGGATAGAATAGTAGTTGCATACCAAAAAGGAATACGAACTTCAGTATTAATTAGAATAAACAACAGGTCCTTCAGCGTTATCCATGCCAATTAAAAGGCAGAGATAGTAATTTCCTTTATATTAACAGTGCCTCACCGGAAATTGAAAACACATGATTGATGGCCATAAGCTCATAAACCACATTAATCCAGCTTGAACATCACAGGCTGGTTTATTTTTAAAAAGGCTTCATGGAAAACTAGAAGACATTGCTTCATTTACTTGACTGAGAAAACAAACCAGGTCTCCTTCAAAACAACCCCAGTCTACCTTCTAGCCAGAAGATTTCATGGGACATCTCATAGAACATTTCATTACCAGACCCGGAATTTTACTAGGAAGGACCCTGTACAGAGCTCTAACTCCACTGCTGAGAGACAATTAGTAAATCAACTTGCATTTACTTGGGGATCACCTGTAATACGTTGAGTGGGAGACCTCAGACCTTACAACTCAGTTTTAGTTGTTCTCCTCTCTTCCTATAAGACATCTTAGAATTCAGGCAGCTTTGAGAAAATGATTCATATGTGGTTTTTACCAGTACCTTCCTCAAGCCCCATAGTCCAAAAGCGAAGCATGGTTCAGGAACGTTTTGCTATAGCGATTTCATTTTTTAATACATATATGGCATATAAATGGCTGTTCTATTATATTCTGTGATGACAAACCAAAAAATATTTTGCCATAAGCAAAAGGAACTATTTTCCAACACATGAAGTTGTTAATATTTTTTTAAAGTTTTGGAGGAAAGTTGCAGAATCTGTGTCTTTGGGTAATTGACCAACAGATCAGATTCTCATCTCTCTGAAATGTGTTGCTTAACACATAATCATTCTTTTTTCATCCAGCTATAGTACCAGGTTATATTAGTTGGCTGGGGGGAAAAAGTTTCTAGTTGTTTTTTAGCTTCTAGTTTTATTTATACTAATTTTAAGGAGAAAAGGATGATACTTTTTTTTTAAAGATTTTATTTATTTATTTGACAGAGACAGAGACAGCCAGCGAGAGAGGGAACACAAGCAGGGGGAGTGGGAGAGGAAGAAGCAGGCTCATAGCGGAGGAACTTGGTATGGGGCTCGATCCCATAACGCCAGGATCACNCCAGGATCACGCCCTGAGCCGAAGGCAGACGCTTAACCGCTGTGCCACCCAGGCGCCCCAAAGATGAAACTTTTGTTTTGAATCCTTTTTCTAAGACAGTTGTAGGTGTTTTCCAGTTTTAGGACTGGTAGACCCAGCCAATGACCTTACAACACTCCCATTGATTTCTGTCCTCCAGTTCATTCTGATTTGAACTTCAATATGCATTTCATTTTAATTTTAGAAAGGGTGGTTTCTTAAAGGTGGTGAATGCCCTTCCCCAATGGCCTTAACAATGGTCACTCCTGGGTCTTATTGCTCCATGCAACTGAGTTCCATGACCCCACAGAAAC
>NW_023185882.1:0-543 GCF_002007445.2 Ailuropoda melanoleuca | reverse complement strand
GATCCCACAACACCGGGATCACGCCCTGAGCCGAAGGCAGACGCTTAACCGCTGTGCCACCCAGGAGCCCCAGGAACTGAATGTTACTTTGGTAATACGACTTCCTGTCGTTNGACTTCCTGTCGTCGTTCCGGATACACGCCAGCCACGTGACCAAGGCAGAAACTCACTTCATGGGAAACATCGGAAACATGCCGCCAGCCTCACTTCATGGGAAACATCGTCCAGACGCTTCAGGAGCTCTGGAGGGAGGGCAGGACAGGACAGTGAGACAGAGACCGGCACAGGGGCCTGACCCCACAGCGGAGGGCACTTGCCCTCCGGCCCCGGGAAACCCACATCCTGTGGGGAGATTGGCGCTCACACGCAAGGGGCTGGGGGCAGCTCCCACCGTCCCGGGACCCCCTGACCACACTGGCCCGAGGGTGGACAGGCCAGGGTGGGTGGCAGAGTGCCTGGTCCTGTGCATGCCGTGCCTGTAGGCAGGCCTGAGCTGTTCTGGACCTGTCTCCCCACCTGCCCCAGGTCCCCTGTGGCCCCGAG
>NW_023185881.1:0-3388 GCF_002007445.2 Ailuropoda melanoleuca | reverse complement strand
TTGTTAGTTTTTATGCAAATGTCCTCCTCTCTGAGACTCCAAATTGATTCAAAGCTCCTGTGAGCTCAGACCAGGTGACTGAGAAGGAAGAAAGGAGCCCCCAGCTTCCTCCAAGCAGCTCTCAGGTCAGAAAGTGAGGCTTGATCTCCAAATTTGGTATCATGCTCACATTGCTGGGGTCAGAACACAATCACTGTCCCACCCATTCTGCCTGGGGGCTGTCCGGGGCTGGCCCAGGGCCTTCCAGAATCCTGGCCATGGGGCTGACCTGGTCCCTCTGGGACATGCGGACAACACCTGACAGGGTGAGGTGGTCCTGTGACCTCCCTCGTTCCTCCTCCTGCTTCAGGTCCCCTCTGCATCCCCCAGACACACTGTGGTTCCATCCTTGGCATGTCATCAGAATGGGAAACTCTCTCATTCTGAGGTTCATTCATCATTTTGTAGCTGTGAGTTTCCTTGTTAAACAACTGCCCGCTGTTGGGATTCACCAGGATTTCTAGTCCATTCACACATGGTGCTCTTGTCTCTACGGCAGGCCCATCCACAGCAGACCAGCAATTGGCATTATCAGCCATTTGATCTCTGTAATTGTTTCATGCAAACCTGTGAAACAAACTTCGAGGTTGTGGTCTTGTGAGGGTCCACACGATCTCATGTTCCCCCACGGTGTGAGCTCTAGGGCCTGAGCCGTGGTCCCTGCAGGACATGGGAATCACGTCACTCTGCAGACAGTCTCACAAGGAGGCCTCCGAATCTCCTGCCAGGGACCAGGGTCTCTGAGTGCTCTGCCTGCTGCCCCTGAGATGCTTCTGAGCAAAGGAGCTGCAGCCCCACGTCTGAGTTGGGGCGGAGGAGGGGAAGGAGAGGCAGAATGTGAGTCATTGGGGTGTCTCTGGACGTGCCCAGCACAGAGGAGTCAGTCCCTGGGAACCCTGGTGCACAGAGAGGGGACCCGAATTTCCCAGGTGAGATGCTCACGGTGTCAGGACTCCTGGCAGTGTCCTGGGTGACACTGGGTGTCTGACCCTCAGAACATGGTCTTACAGCCTGAGGGGTTAGGATGGATCATCCTGACAGCCTCTGTATACTGAACCCTGGAGCCCTGCGGACACCCAGGCCTGGTGTCCCTGTGAGGCTCCCCCTGGGCAGCCCCAGCCTCTGTCCTGCTGCTCCTGCTGCAGCTGTGCTGCCCCCTGCTGGTGAAGGAGGACTCAGACCCTTAGCTTCCCTCCTGCAGGTCACCTCAGGATCTATCACCTGAGGAAGGGTGTGGACCAGGTTTTCCAGCCTACCACAGGCAGCTTCTCCCCTGCCTGCCCAGCCCAGCACATAATGTCACATACATGGTGCAGGAGACAGGACAGGTGGGATTCCTGTACTTGTCTCAGGGTTGAAAGGCCTTGGCCTGGCCCCTTGTGTTCATACAGCAGGGAGAGTGCAGGGTACAGTGCAGTGCATCTGAAACGGGTCAGTGTGCAGACAATCCTGTGTGATGTCCCACAGCCAGCAGATTCCTGCGTATTCAGGAATCAGGACCGATGCTTCCTGCATCCCCATCCGTGTATTTGGGTCATCAGAGGAACAGGTGATGCTTCTGGAGCTAAGTTCAGTTGTGCAGGCAAAGTTTTTAATTGTATTGATAATACTACTATTTTTACTACTTTTGTATTATTCCAGCCCGCATCTCCTGGAGTCTGGTGTGGGAGGATTTTTACTGTGGCCTAGTCTCTGGTTTTGTGGAACCAGGAACCTGCTCTTCAGACTTGGATCCAATTGCACAAGATCCAGGTCACAGTGTAGCTGACAACTTGTCCTCGGATTCCCACACGGGAGACAGGAGACTCCACCTCCAAGGTCGACTCCCCGAGATCACATGGAGTCTCTCTAATTAGTAAGACGCTTACACTGTTATGTATCATTTGATTCAAAAAAATGTTTCTTACTTGAGATAAGGTTCCCCATTTCACAGCAGGTGAAGCGAAAGCCCAGAGAGGCTCGCTTCCCAGAAAAACAGAGAAGTGGGGGCGAGTCCAGGACAGGAGTCCAGGCGTCCTGGATTCAGACATTTCATACATGTGATTTTACCTATATTAGAAATTCCACCATATATGGTTATTATATTTGCTATAGAGAAGCAGTTACCTTCTAAAGAGATTTAGATAAGGAAAAAGTCTTGATTTTTATCCCTATAGTTACATTTCTGATTTTTACATTCTTTTCTGTAGATTCAGATTCTCTCTGGAATCACCTTCTCCTGCCTGAGGGATGTCTGCTTATTGCTTGTATTATGGGTCATTTAATGAGCAATTCTGTCAGTTTTTGTANGGGGGAGTGGGAGAGGAAGAAGCAGGCTCACAGCAGAGGAGCCTGATGTGGGGCTCGATCCCATAACGCTGGCATCACGCCCTGAGCTGAAGGCAGACGCTTAACCGCTGTGCCACCCAGGCGCCCCTTTTCCAGCATTTTAAAGGTGTTAATCCACTGTCTCTCGTGGGCATTTCTGTCAGTGCAAAATCCACTGCAAACCTTGTCTTCATTCCCCTGAGTACAGGGGTCTTCCTCTGGCTGCTTCTAAGCCTGTCTCTTGTCACTGCCTTAAATGTTTGATATCGAAGGGATGGGTATTTCTTTCATTATTATTAAATTGATTTCTTGTCCTTCAGCTTTGTTGAGATTTTGGTCTGTCACTTTTGAATTTTCATCAAATTTGGAATATTTTGGCTAATAATTCTTCATATTTCCCCATCCTCTGCACCCCATTGTCTCTCTTTTTCTGACACAATCACACTCCATTCCATTGCTAACTGTGTCCTACAACTCAGGGATTCTCTGTTCACTTTAAAATTTTTTTCTGCCTTTCTCTTTGCAGTGTCTGTGCTGTGTCTTCCGGTTCCATCACGTGTTGGTTTTGTCGTGTCTGGTGTTATTCTCAACCCTTGTATTTGTGATCTGAGATGTTGCAGATTTCTCTCTTTGAGTAGGACTTCTATCTTTTAATTTTCTTCCTGTTTCCTGTTAACACATCATTTGACATGTTAACAGCCAAATTCCGACGACCATTGCAACGTCATTGTTGCTTGAGTCTCCATCTTTGGGTCTCCCTGCATCTTCCAGACCTGCTGCCCCAGGACTTCATGACCAATTCCTTAAAATAACTTTCTGTCTCTCTTGCTGTCTCTGGCTCTCTCTCTCTCTGTGTGTGTGTGTGTGTGTGTGTGTGTGCGTGACACATGAACATACATCTGGGTGTAGATGAGATACAGGTCTGGTTGGATCCGTATTCTCTGGCAAATCCCAGCTAATGCATCTCATTCGCTCTGAGTCTTTGTAGTTCAAATGGTTTCATTTTAATGGCTTATTTAGGGTTGGAAATCCTTACCTTCTA
>NW_023185880.1:5148-6767 GCF_002007445.2 Ailuropoda melanoleuca | reverse complement strand
CCTGAGCCACCCAGGCACCCCTATTTGCTAGATTTATACACTATGTAAGAGGATTATGATTCCCCGCTCTCAGTTTGTCCCTTGAGTAAAACATAAAACACGAAAATAGAAGTGAAACGAATTAAGTACAATTTGACAAATGTAATAAAAGTTCTGACACGTAAGGAAAATGTGTCATGGAGAAAAACATTGAAGAACGCACTGCTTATGGATTAGTTAATCAGGGGAGATCTCAATGAGGAGAAGAGTGAGGGGAAGGAATGCCAACCTGCGTGTGCCCAGTGCACAGACGGATGCAGGGTCGGAAGGCACGTTGCAGTTTTGCTAACTCTAAGCAAGATAGTGTCTAGAATGTAGAGGCAATCTTGGGGCAGTGGAATGGATAACAGAATGTGATTAGGAGTCATTAGATAGTATGCTGTGGAATTTGGACTTTTATCCTAGAGGTAAGAGGGGGTGGCTTAAATAAATTTGTATTTGGAAATGATCCCTCTGATAATAGCCATGGTGTGTCTGGGTTTTGCGGGGCTGATGCATATACAATTTGGGGGGTCTCTTTTTAAGTATAAAATAGTATGAATTTAAAAATACAAAATTAGGTACTAAAGTGACTATTCGTTTAAAATGAGAAAAGAAAGCACAACAAATTGGAAATTTAAAAATGCTGAGAGGCTCCTGGGTGGCTCGGTCCGTTAAGCATCTGCCTTCTACTCAGGTCATGATCTCAGGGTCCTGGGATTGAACCCCATGTGTGTCCGTGAGAATGAAAAAGAAAGACATGATTGATTTTTGCCTCTCTTCCTTCAGGCAGAGTATAATTGATAATACCGGAGTGATTTATTTTAGGAGGCGTTAGGGATGGGGGAAGAGGGGAGACAAGGAAGATTCGACTTTCTGACTTGAGCAACTGGAGGAGGTCACATCATTGAGGTAAGGAAACATGACTGAGAGAGGACTAGTGAATGTTATTGGACTTGAGGGGCCTGAAATGAGTTGGCAATGCAGGTCTGGAAAGCACCCTGGGAGGAGATGGCGGAAGCCACAGGATTGGGAAGTTGGTGGTGCCATCAGTCGGTGGAGTGTTGGACCTGGAGCAAGGGAGTTGCCGCTGCCTTAGCCAAAAGAGCCCTAACATAAAATAATAAACCAGATCGATGGCCCTGGCAGCTCCTTAGAAACTTGGCTCAAACCAAACCCTGCTCTTCTGAATGTGCTGACTAGGTGTTTTGCATACTGTTTCCACTGCTACCACCAAGTCTCCCATTAAATTTAATTTGGCATGTCTCGTGGCAAAAATTCCTGCGTCCGAAGTTTATAGACCTTTAGTAAAATAGCTCTCTCAGTTCACAATCAAGTAACAAATCAGGGTTTGTTTTTGTTTTTTTTCACTTATGCAAGTTCTAGCTGATTCTTTTTATTATCCTTCTTCTGCTCATTGTTATTAGTCTTTTGTTCCTTAATCATACTTTTAAAAATTCCATCTGATTTCTGCACTCATTTTAAACATTCTTTTTTTTTTTTTTTAAAGATTTTATTTATTTATTTATTTGACAGAGATAGAGACAGCCAGTGAGAGAGGGAACACAAGCAGGGGGAGTAGGAGAGGAAGAAGCAGGCTC
>NW_023185880.1:0-221 GCF_002007445.2 Ailuropoda melanoleuca | reverse complement strand
AAATATACATATTTATATATATAAATTTATATATATATTTATATATATATAAATATATATATTTATAAATATATATGTATGTGTGTATGATTTAACATATAAATCATATAAATCAGATATAAATATTAAAATACATAAATAAGTCATATGTCATATATAAATCATATAAGTCTGAGATATATAGATATATATTTATATATAGATATATAAATATCTGCGTG
>NW_023185879.1:0-625 GCF_002007445.2 Ailuropoda melanoleuca | reverse complement strand
GAGGGAGGACTGCGGGAAACTCAACCCAGCGCGGAGTCAGTCAGGGAAGGTCCACGGGGAGTGGGGGGGGAGGGGAAGATGGGAACACGTGATGAGTCCCGACATCTGCGTCCAGGTCTCTGAGAGAATAAAGGCGTGATGGAAGGAGCAGATGCTCAGGTGGGCAGAAGGGAAGGCCCGGGTCGTGCTGGGCGTCCTGGTGAGGATGCACAGGGAGGACTATGGAGCGCTGTACACCAGCACAGAGTCAGTCAGGGAAGGTCCACGANGGGAAGGTCCACGGGGAGTGGGGGAGGGGGGAGTTGGGAACACGTGGTGAGTACGGACTTCCGCATAGGGGTCTCAGAGAGACTAAAGGCCACATGGAGGGATCCAAAACTCAGGTGGGCAGAGGGGAGGGTCCTGACACGCATGGGAGAGGAGACCAGGGATGAACCATAATGGAGGAGAGAGGGGACCCTGGCAATAGTCCACCTAGGATGGCATTCTAGGGAGCCTACCAGGCGGGATGGGAAGACGCCATCACTGGGGCCGGAGTTCCGCAACCCAGTCTTCTGAGAGAATGTGGGCCTCGGAGGAAGAAGTAGGTCTTCGGTCCAATGGACAGAGGTGAAGGCCCAGGTCC
>NW_023185878.1:0-725 GCF_002007445.2 Ailuropoda melanoleuca | reverse complement strand
GCTGCATCATCATAGCAACAGAGGGCTGAGACGCCGTGCTCCCCAGGACTCTGGACTCCTGGGGGTGTCCCGCTAAGGTTCTTAGGGTACTTCCGAAGCGTGTGCACCCGGGAGCTCCATTCCCTCCCCTCCCCCAGAGCAGCGCAGATGGCCGGCTCCGTGATGCCTGTCACTGTGCGGTGTTATTTGGAGTTGCTGGCCTGCTTCGGTCTTTGCTGGGTGGGGGTGATGGTGGGGAGGCCAGACGAGATGGAGGTCTTCCTCAAAGTGCCCTGCTCACCCGAGACAGTCCTTTGTCTCAGGTTGATCACATGCCTGAGACTGGAAATGCAGATANAGACTGGAAACGCAGATCCGTGTCAAGCGTCCGGGCTGGCTGCTCACAGTTGCCTGTCGAGGCCTGGGTCACACCTTTGCTGAGGTCAGTAGGCTAGCTGTCCAGTCTTTGGGGTTACGTGATTCTGACACAGCGGGCCTCCCCGTTCATCTAGACAGCAGACATTTATTTAGCCCCACTGTATGGCAAGCCCAGGGCCCGACGTGCAAATGATTAGGGAATTTACATTTCCTGAGGATCACTGGGATGTTGTGTGTGACCGCTGCAGTCTCACCTTTTCCTGCATTTTGTAGAGGGGCTATTTCTGAGTGTATTCTAGTATTTCTTCAGCTCTGGTCACAATGTGGGGCCACCCTCTGCCTGGCTCATCGCTGTATCCCCAGCACCT
>NW_023185877.1:0-8833 GCF_002007445.2 Ailuropoda melanoleuca | reverse complement strand
CTTGGAAGGTGGCCCAGGATCCTTAGAAATGAGCTTAGACAGCCAGAGCCTGGGGCAGCCAGAGGCCTGGGGGTGTTGTTCTTTCCCAGCTAAGCTCAGTGGAAACAGAAGAAGCAAGGGGCCGATCTGTTGCTTGGAAAGGTGGGTGAGAGGAAGCTTGCTCACTTGGCCCCGATTTGGCTGTCTTCACCTGGAAGGAGCTGCAGAGCTGTCATGGGGAGGGATGGAAAGCTGGGCCTTGTGCCCAGCCCCGTGGATGGAAGAATGAAGAAGGAGGCACCTAGTCCATGCAGATGTGTTCCTGTGTCAAATACGAGATGAATCATGCTCTGTGTGTGGAAGAATCTTTAGAGATGGGATTTTAGAGCCCTCGTCGAGAAAATTGAGAATTCTTGGCAATGTTTTAGGAAGGTTTATGAAACAGATAAGAGTGTGTTGGTTACTGGGCTGCAGCAGAAGATTCATTAAGAATGAGTCATTGAGCAGCAAACACTTTAAAAATGAAAATTAAAAAAATTCAATTCACAATAGCATTGAAAAATGTAAAATCCATGTCATTGCCTGAATGAATAGTTCATTCCTTTTAATTACCAAGTAGTATTTCACGGTATGAATATATCATAGCTTGTTTGTCCATCCGTCTTTTGGTGGAAACCAAGGCTGTGTCGGGCCTGTGGTTGCTATGAGTAAACTTTCTGTGGACAGTCACGTGCACGTCTTCTTGTTAACGTAGCCTTCATTTCTCTCTCTCGGTGCCGGGTGTAGCCTTGCAGGGTCGTGCTGTGGGAGTGTGTTTCGTTTCTGTGAAAAGCAGCCTGGCATTTCCCCCAAATGGGCTGTGCTGTTTAACACACCAGCAGCAGTGTGCAGGAGATGGGGCTGCACCAGCGCTGCCCTTCACGGACTCCTTTGTCTTGCCGGCCGGCAGTCTTCTGTTAGGAGGTGTGTGTGTCGGTGTAGAGGGTGGGGGCCGTGGGAGAGTGTTTGCCCCAAGTTTGCAGTGTGTTACTCCATTGTCAGAAGACAGTGTCTTCTCATGAGTGGAAAATTTTAATTTTCATGAAATCTAATTGATCTCAAAAAGTCTTAACTAAAAATTTAAAATCTAATTTAAGTAAAAACCCTTCACCTACCCCTAGCATGCCAGGGAATTCCCCTTTGTTTTCCTTCCAGAAGCTTTATAATTTTTTTTTGATTTTTAACTTGACTTAATTTTTCTGTGGTGTGAGGAAGGCATAGTGGTTCGTTTTTAAAATACAGGTTTCCTAGTTAACATAGCTAGTAGCATCATTTGTTGAAAACAGCTCCCCCCCCCGCCGTAGATTGCTTTGGTCCCTTTTCTGAAAATCAAATGATTATATAAATGTGTGTCTATTTCTGGACTCTGTTCTGTTCCATTGATCTATTAATGCATCTTTATGCCAGTACATACTGTCTTAATTACTGTAGCTTTTCTTAGAGTCCGGTGGAGAGAGTCCTCCAACTTTGTTCTTTTTAAAATAAATTGTCACGCGTATTTTTGGTTCTTTATATTTTTATATAAAGTTTATCATTAGCCATTTGCTTTCAGAAAAGCCTTAGAAAAAGTAATAGGAGCTGGGGTTTGAATGGGATTATGTTGAATTTATATGTCAGTTTTCCCAAAATTAACAGCATTAACAATACTGTTTTTAAATTTAGACATTTTAAAATTTATCCTCACAAACATTTTGTAGTTTTCAGTGTATGGGTGTTCATATGTTGTTAAATTTATTTCTAAATAGTTCGGGCTTTTTGATGCTACTTTAAAAAATGGTATAGCTTTGTAAATTTTGTTTTTCAAATTTTACTGCTGCTATATACAAATATAATTGATTTTGTAAACTGACATCCTTTTCCAGCTAGTATTGTTGCATAACAAATTGCTCCAAACTTCCCGACTTAAAGGAACTATTTTATTATGCTCACAGATTCTTTCAGTCAGGATTTCAATCAGGATATGGCCTGTATTGCTTATCGATGTGCCATAATGTCTGTAGCCTCAGGTGGGGAGACTTGAAGGTGGGTGCAAGGTGATGCTTAGGGGCTGGAGTCATCTGAAGTCTCACCAATATATGTGTGAGTTCCTGGTACATGGGCTCAGGCAGGACGGCATACAGGGTGCCCTGAGACTAGGACTACAGGGTGATTGCCGTCTCATGGCCTGACCCTTTGACTCACTAGCCTCACAGCAAGGTGGCCTTATGATAGTCAGAGTTCTTACATAACAGGGCAAGGCTCCCAGTAAGATTTCCAGCCAACAGGATGTAAGGTGCATTTTTCATGACTGAGCCTCTGAAATCACACAGTATCACTTCTACTGTACTCTTGGTTGAAGCAGTCACAAGTCTTCCCAGATTCAAAGAGAGGGAAATTGGACTCTATCTCTTGATACAGGAGTGGCATGGTCACATAGTAAAAGAGCATGCAGGGTAGGAGATACTATTGTGGCCACTTTTGGAAAATGTAATGTGCCTCACCTTTCTGGTGACCTTACTAAATTCACTGACTAGTTCTAGGAGCTTCTCGGTAGATGCCTTAGGAGTTTCTGTGTACACAATCATGTCATCTACAAATGAAGAGAGCCTTACTTCTTTCTATACACTTGCGTGGCTTTTATTTCCTTTTCTTGACTTATTGCATTGTCAAGGCCCTCAAGTGATGAGAGCAGACATTTTTACCTCCTTGCAGATATTGTGGGGAGAGTGAAACATTCAGGCTCTCAACATGCAGTATGATGGTAGCTCTTGGCTTTTTATAGATGCCCTTTTTCAGGGTGGTTGCTGGCAGTGCAAATTCCACAGTCGAGTCTATATTTTTAATATGTACTCTGGTTTAATAGGTCTTTACGTTTGAGGAATACTGGTATAAATGTCATAAGAAGTTGAGGATTGAATTCTTAAGACCTGTTGGAAGAAGACCAGGGTGTCAGATTATAGTTTGCTTTGCTGAGTCTTTTAAAAAAAATTATGAATTGATATTTTATCAAATGGTTTTTGTTCTGTTGATATGATCATATGATTTTTCTTACTAATTCTGTTAATGTAGTGGAGGACCTTAATGAACTTTGATTGTTAGGCTGACCTGCATTTCTGGGAAACTCCACTTGGTCATGAGATACTAGCCTTTTTTTGTATTTCTAGATTTTCTTTGGTAATATGTATTTAAAGATTTTCACCTCTATGTTCATGAGGAATATTGTGTTCTACTTTCTTTTCTTCTAATGTCTTTTTCTTTTTTAACATTAGGGAAATGGTGGCCTATAATTTCTGAAAGAGTTTGTGTAAGATTAGTATTATTTCTTCCTTAAACTTACATATTTGATAGAGTTGAACAGTGAAGCCATCTTGCCCTGGAACTTTCTTTGTGGGAAAGTTTTAACTATAAATTCAATTTCTGCTCTAGCTAGGGCTCCAGATTTTCTACTTCTTCTCTTGTCAGTTTTTTTAAAAAGCTTTAAAAAAAAGATTTTATTTATTTATTTGAGAGAGAGAGCGCGTGCGTGAGAGCATAAGTAGGCAGAGCGGGAGGGAGAGGGAGAGAGAGCATGAATGGGGAAGGGGCAGAGGGAGAGGGAGAAGCAGGCTCCCCATTGAGCAGGGAGCCTGATGCGGGGCTCGATCCCAGGACCCCAGGATTATGACCTGAGCCGAAGGCAGATGGTTAACTGACTGAGCCACCCAGGCACCCCTCTTGTCAGTTTGACCTTTAAGGAATTTGGTCATTTTAAACAAGTTGTCTAATTTACTGGCATATTGTTGTTCATAATACTCTTTAATTCTTTTAATGTCTGTAGGAACTACAGTGATGTCTTTCTTTCCTAACACTGGTAATTAAACTTAGTGATATTTGTTCTGAGATCTGTCATATGGTCTGTCTTGGTGAGTATCTCATGTGTCCTTGGAAAGAATGTATGGTTTGCTTTGTTGGGGGAGATTTTCATAAATGTCAGTCAGGTCAGGTTGGTTGATAGTGTTAGTCCAGTCTTCTCTGCTTTTACTAATTTCCTGTGTCCTTTTTCTATCAGCTACTGAGTGAGGACTTTTGAAATTTCTAATTATAATGGTTGATTTGTCTCTTAGTTTTGTCAGGTTTTGCTTCACATAATCTGACTCTCATTTATTACATACACACATGTAGGATTAGCTTTTAGGTTTTCTTGATGAATTTATATGTTCATTATTTTTATTTATTTATTATTGTTGTGAAATACTCCTCATTATTTCTGGTCATGTTTCCTGTTCTGGATTTCAGTTCATTGGATATTAATGTAGCCATTCTATCTCCCTTGGCTTAGTCTTGGTGCATCTTTTCCTATCCCTTTGCTTCCAGTCTGTGGAAGATGAACAGATTTGTGATGAACATTTGTTTAACTGGTCTCTCTGTGAACACAAGGGCCCTTGGTTTTTCTCCCCGACTGTGTGGGGTACCCAAAGACCAGCCCAAGGTTCAGTTTAGTGTGCGTTTCTTGTAGAGAAGATTTTGCTTTATTTTTTTAAGTGTGTTTAGTTCATATACGTTCATAGGTTTCCAGTGTAATTATTTGTATGGCTGGGGCTTAGGCTGCCACCTTGGTATTTATTTTATATTTATTTTATCTTTTTTAACCCCCCCCACGGTCTTTTGGATGAATTGAGTAATTTTAAAAATTAATGGACTTCATTTTTTAGAGCAGTTTTAGGTGTGTAGAAATACTCGGTAGGAAATATGGTTTCCATATACTCCCTCACCAGGTCCCTACAGACACGGCTCCTCCTCTTACTAACATCTTGCATCAGTGTGGTGCATTTGGTACAACTGAGAGCCAGTGTTGATCTGTTACTGCTAGCTAGAGTCCAGAATTGACACGAGGGTTCTCTCTTGGTGTTACCCGTTCTCTGGGTTTGGACAGATTATTTCCCCTGTTACAGTTGCACAGGGTAGTTTCAGTGCCTTATAGCTCTACCTGTCCATCCTGTCTTCCCCTGAGATCCTTGACAACCCCTGGTAGTGGCTGAAAACAGGCTTTTAGCATCGTCCCCATGGTCGCAGTGGCTGACAGTGGGAGCACTGGGTGCTGCATCAGGGCTGGGGGGGAGCCTCCATCTTCGCTGCTATCCTGTGACCCGTGTCACCATGGAAGGCGGGCACTGGGAGGGAGGTTCCGGGTTCTTAGGTATAGCGACTCATTTAACACCCCCTAGTGCCTTCTCACAGATGAGAAGACAGGAGATCAGAGAAATGAAGCTTGCACTAAGAAAGTGAGGAGTTGGCTTGATATATTGTTACGACACTCCTCCACCTGAGTGTGGTCTCTGAGAAACATGCCGTGGAGCTCTGTCCTTGTCCTTGTCCTTCCCCCTCTTCCCCGAGACTATAATGAAGACATTGAGGGTGTAAGTGTAACCAGTGCCTCTAAGCTTGGAGGGACAGCTAATGTGATAGATGACATAATCAAGATTCAGAATGAGTTCAGCTGCCTGGAATGCCACCCGAGAACCAATCAAGTGAACGAGCTAATAGGAATAAATGAAAAGCCCTATGTTCAAGTTCAGAAACCCAACCAGTAATATAGGTCGTTGAAAGTGGTTTGGATAATTTTGGCCCACCTGTGTCTTTGGTGGGAGGCTCTCCTGGTCATTTGGCCTGGATGAGGGCATCGGTCTGGCAGCTGACTCCCCTGCATCCTCTTTGCCCCTCTGTTACTCTGTGCCTTGAGGCCAGAGGCATCCTCTCTGAATGCACATCTTGTAAGCGTGGTGACTCCCCATCTCCACATCAGTACCTTCATTCCATGGCTGTGCTCTGGTCTTACCCTTCCGTCCCAGATGGTCTCCCAGTCTCAGAATGGTCTTCTCCCACCTTACCCCAGCCTCCTTGCTGCCCCTCCAGCTGTCCTGGCCTGCATTCCCCTCCTGGGAGATGCCCTGCTATGGGCTGCTGCCACGGCTGTTCTGCGCACTGCTCCCTTCTTTCTGCATCTCCACTCAGGCCTCACATCCTCAACGTGGTCTCCAGGTGGGGCTCCCTGTTCTGTGCTGTGAGGGCAGGCGGGGCTCCCCACATCACAGTGAGCCCTTCCCATGCACTTGCATGGCTTGCGTGATGAACATTTGTTTAACTGGTCTCTCTGTGAACACAAGGGCCCTTGGTTTTTCTCTCCGACTCTGTGGGGTACCCAAAGACCAGCCCAAGGTTCAGTGCCTCTGGGGAGTCAGTACGTAGCTGTACTCACGGCCATGATTCATTCTAGTACCAGCGCACGAAGCAGAATCAGCCAAGTGGGGAGGCCCAGAGGGAAGCAGGGGTCCTCCCGCATGTTCTGTCTTGGTGGAGGCACACGGGACACACGTCACGTCCCCAGCGGTGAGTCACGACAGCAGTTGTGAAATGTCCACCTGAGAGCTTGTTAGAGACTCTGTGCCTGGGTTCTATGGAGAGCTTGTCACCTCGACACCCTCTGCCTGGCACTTTCCAAAATTCCAGACTCCCAGAAGGAAAGCAGTTCAGCATAGGCTGCACTGTCGGTTGAGGCCCAGTGAAGCATTCTTATTTGTTTGGGAATGATGGGAACGCTCCTGAACTCTTGGGTCTCCAGTGCCAACCGAGGGAGGGCTGGCCTTGCACACGAGCCTGCCTGAGGACAGCAGTCCCAGACCTGCTCTTCTGTGGGCCATCTCTGCCAGGACTCAGCATGTCGCATGGCCCACGGGAGGATGCAGTAAGTGGTTCTTGGGGAGAGGAAAGAGCTCCCGGTCTGACCCCATTCTGCCACGGACTGGACGGCTGCATTACTTGCAGTCGCCGGGGTGATGTCCTGATGGGTGACACTGAGTGCAGCTGTGGCAGCAGGTTCTGCTGTCTGACGTCTGCGCTGCCGGGACCGCGTGGGGCACTTTGTCCAGGGCTGTGCATGGGGCCTGGGGGCACCTGTAAGAGATGACGGACGCAGAGGTCTTTTAGGCCATTGATTGCGAAAAGGACTTGCTGAGCTGTTCCAGAGACAGGTTCAGCACAGGAAGGAACCATGTTCCAGGGAGGGAGGCCAGGAGGCGGGGGTCTCTGGTCGGGGGCACAGCCCCTCGTCACAGGGGCTCCCGGAGCTGCGTGCTGTAGCTGGCGGGGGCTGTGGGGCCACCAGCTCAGCCCGTGAATTTAATTTTCAGCTCGTCTCTGCAGTGCTCCTTCAGAAAATGTTATTCTGCTTTTCTCCCGAAGAGAACGAAAGTGCTATTTGTTTTTGCCGAAGCATGAGGTGGGGGGCAGCAGATGTGAGGCCGGCCGTGTGCGTGCTTTGGTTTCTGCGAATACAGACTTTACCTTCTGTAAAACAGTCCCCAAAGGTCACTGTTTTCCTCAGACCTTTCTTCCTCTGACTCGTAAGTTCCGTATAGCGTATTCTTTTTTAAATACATAAAATCAAATCTCAATTAGAAAGGATACGAATGTTTACTTTTTGAGAAGGGGTGATATTATTACTGTTAGTATGTCCATAAATGTGTGGTATTCTGCGCCCATTCACAGCTTTGTGCAGCAGGTGTGTTCTCTGTGCCAGGTGTGTGTGCAGGTGCGTGTTTGGTCGGGGTGCTGGGGGCAGTGGCCTAGGCGTACATCTGGTGTCCTGGCCTTGAGCAGGCAGAACCCGTGGGAGGTGCTGTGCTGGTGGGATCTTGCTGGGCCACAGGCACTGCCCCCCCACTCCAAGGGAGGGCCTGAGTACCACGTGTCTCTCAGAGGAGCTGTTGCTGGGGCCACAGAATGTTCTTTCCCCCTTACACCTTCTCACTCAGCTTTCTGGCTCTGGAATGTCCTTGATGTGCCCTTCAAAGCCTTCCTGGCCACTGAGCAGGGCCACCCACGGCCTGGGCTCCCTCCGCTGACCACTGTGCCCTGCCTCTCTGGGCTCTGCCTGCTGAGCCCCATCTTATCATCTGGGTTGGAGCCTGTCTGAAGGCCGGTCTTTGCCTGGGACCCAAGTCCAGAATGCCAAGGCCACAGCCCGTCCATCAGTCTCTTCTGGTCCTTTCAAAACTTAGAGGGTTTTTTTTGTTTTGTTTTGTTTTGNTTTGCCTGGGACCCAAGTCCAGAATGCCAAGGCCACAGCCCGTCCATCAGTCTCTTCTGGTCCTTTCAAAACATAGAGGGTTTTTTTTGTTTTGTTTTGTTTTGTTTTCCCCCCTCAAATTTTAAAGGCTCTCAGGTGTTATTCTTTTCTCATTGTTGGATTTCCAAGAAAACCTATCTTCCCTACCTGGGTTTTGAACAAATTGAGAAATAAAACAAAATAGTGGCAGATGGAGACCGAAGAATAACTTTTATTTCTTCTAAATGAGAATCTTGAAATCCTATCTTAGTGTGAGAGCCGAATAAACCGGCTGACCGAATCCCAGGATTACTCAGGCTTACCCACCCCATCAGAGCCGGCGCTGGGGCAGAGCAGGCCACCCTTGTGTGCAGCACGGCCTTTGAGGGGGAGCAGCCTGCCCGGGGGCGTAGCTGGCTCTGACAGGTGGAAGGAGGGCTGAGCCCACGCCTGTCTGTTCTGCCAGCTTAAGCAATTGGTAAGTGGCCTTCTTGTGGCACATGTCGTAGGGATAAAGAAGGTCCAGGAGTGGCGCCAACTGAATCCCCTTGGAGAGGGACAGGAGGAGATCCATAGCCCATTAGGATGAACCCACTGCCAGTGAAGCCCTCGCCTCTTTGTTCTCCTGGGTCCACCAGGGCAGGGTGTTAGAATGCACCCCTGATGGCTCTGGAATTTATCAGAACTGAACATTAATTAAAGAACCTGCAAGGCCTCTGCCCAAGGCTGCAGTGTATTTCCCATCCTGAATTA
>NW_023185876.1:500-1708 GCF_002007445.2 Ailuropoda melanoleuca | reverse complement strand
ATTACCCTAAATTTCAAGGAATGTTGATTATATAAAATTAAACACCAGGTGAATACTCTAACAATGTTTTTAAAAAAATCAAACATTTTCATATCTGTGATGTCAGTTTTAACATTTCTTTTTTTCTCTGTCCTTCCANCACACTTCAGTTGTTTAATAAAGTCCCGGGCATAATACCTTCAAAGCAGGCTGGACACATTAGAAATGTTTTATTTATTCATACTGTTTCTCTGCCTGGGACACACATCTAGTTACATTCAAGCTATTAATTAAAAAAAAATTACCCTAAATTTCAAGGAATGTTGATTATATAAAATTAAACACCAGGTGAATACTCTAACAAATAATGTTTTTTAAAAAATCAAACATTTTCATATCTGTGATGTCAGTTTTAACATTTCTTTTTTTCTCTGTCCTTCCAATGGTGGTTGTATTTCATTTGGGTTTTTATATATAGGAATTTGATTCATAGTTGGGTCACTTCATTAATCTGTTTCTTAAAATTAATCATAAAACTTTTAAATTCTGTGGATGCCCCGTTCTTCTTTTGAGAAATTTAAAAAAGATTGGGACATTTCCAGAACGATCTTGTAAACATCAAGTACATAGCACAGAGAAGTGACAGCCTGTTGACGTCTTGTCGTATTTGCTTCAGGACGTGTATGTATACGTGGTTGTACACATTCTGAGGGAAACCATAGGTAGAGTTTGCTCCCTAACCATAGCCCCGTCTTGTGCCTGCGTTTCCGCAGCAAATACTGTGAATTATGAATTGATCTTTGTCCTTCTGCACCACTTTTTATGCTTTCATACCTACTACAGCGTCTTTGAACAGTGTAGGGTACTGTTTGTGTGTGCTTTTTAGAATTTGTCTAAGTGGCATCGTGTTCTGTGTCATCTGCATCTTGTCTTTTCCAAATGTTACTTGGGGGGAGCTAGTTCAGTCCTGTAGTGTGCTTCTGTAGTCTGCCGCTTGCGTGGACATCACATCTGTGTGCTCCTTGTGTGGACAGTGCCACTTACGTGGACATCACATCTGTGTGCCGCTTGCGTGGACATCACATGGAGTGTGCCACCTGCGTGGACATCACATGGAGTGTGCCGCCTGCGTGGACATCACATCTGTGTGCCCCTTGCGTGGTCATCACATGGAGTGTGCCGCTTGCGTGGACATCACATGGAGTGTGCTGCTTGCGTGGACATCACAT
>NW_023185876.1:0-176 GCF_002007445.2 Ailuropoda melanoleuca | reverse complement strand
CTTGCGTGGACATCACATCTGCGTGCAGGTCTGTCACAGTCTTACTGCTGTACGGTAGGTGTGCGCTGCATTTTGTTTATTTCCCTTTTGTTGGACACGTATATAGTTTCCCGTTTTTCTCTACTTCAGACAGTGCCGCAGTGAGTGTTCCTCTGTGTGCTCCGGGGCGGATACCT
>NW_023185875.1:483-1472 GCF_002007445.2 Ailuropoda melanoleuca | reverse complement strand
ATATAAAATACAGCATAAGAAGTCCAGATATTCAGAATCTTTGTTTAGATCCTGAAATTATCTAATGATAAACTGTAAGTAATGAAAAATTGCTCCTATTACGTCCTTTTGCCATTTATTTCATTTGTATATTTTCCATATTGAAAACATTTCCAATTATTTGATTTTGATTTGTATAACTTGACAAAGCTATGTATATTGCCACTGCTTAAATTCCTGTGATACAGAACCTTAAAAGTTTTTTTTATGTTTTATAAAATCAAGCTTTAAATGATGATGTGATAAAGTTAAATATGTATGTTTTAAATTTGTCTTAACATATTTTTATATTGGTGTGGTATTAACACAGTTAAATAGTAGGATGGATTCAGTATAGCGAATAATATCTTGTGCCTACCAGGGCCTAAGAATACAAACCTGAATAAGTCAAGAGGTACTTTCAATTTGATAGACAAGCTTTGATTATACATCCCTTTAATCTTATAACTGTGGACTTAAAATAAGCATCATTCTTTGTATAAAATAATACATGTCAGTTGGAGTTAATTCATTTTAGCATATATTGAACTGTAGAACTTGTCTATACTCATAGCCTTATTGCCAGCCTAGTTTTCCTTATTTTTCCATGGTCATTTGAAGGCGAACTTCTAAAAATTCTCTCCTTATCTCTGTTCTAAATCTTAATCTCATTTGAAGGCGAACTTCTAAAAATTCTCTCCTTATCTCTGTTCTAAATCTTAATCTCATTTTTATAATTAAGTGTTTAGTGTCAGATACTGTTCTAAGTTTTCATATGTATTAACTCATTAATCTTCACTATAAAGTAAAAATACATAGCCTGTATCCGTTCATTCAAAAATTACAAAGTGAGCACCTGTTAATGTGCCAAGTATTGGGATGAATGAAACAAAGTCCTTGCCCTTCTGAAGCTTGAGATAGGAAGGAGAGGAAAATACATGGCAAGCTTCCAGGAAGTAACAACTACACAG
>NW_023185875.1:0-220 GCF_002007445.2 Ailuropoda melanoleuca | reverse complement strand
TTTTCCCACGAGATATAGTACAAAGTGGACACTAGTAAGATTAAAACATTTGAATTCTGGGCTATTCATAACCTCTTAACGTGAAACTAGGTTGAGAAGGAAAGCGGAAATGGAAGTTCAGTAAAAATATGGAGAGTTGAAAATTTTGAAGCTACTTTTGGGACAAAAGTTGAAATTCTTTTTAGAAAGCGGTAACTGCTTTAGGAAACACTGAATGCCT
>NW_023185874.1:0-734 GCF_002007445.2 Ailuropoda melanoleuca | reverse complement strand
TCTTATTTTAAAATTGCTTGTATTTTTTAATAGTCACTATGCTGTATACATTTCCAGAAATTATTTATCTGATAACTAGAAGTTTGTACCTTTTGACCACTGTCATCCATTTCTTCTAANTCCATTTCTTCTACCCTTTACCCTCAGTCCCATGTCTTATCAACCACCAGTCTGTTCTGTTTCTGTTTTTGTTTTTTAGATTCTAAATTTGAGCAAAATCATACAGTATTTCTCTTTCTCTGTCTGACTTACTTTACTTGCATAATGTTCTTAGGGTCCATCCATGTTGTCACAAATGTCAGGATTTTCTTCTTTTTTATGACTGAATAATAGCCTACATCCTCTTTATCCACTCATCTATTGATGGACATGTAGGTTGTTAACATATCTTGGCTGTTGTAAATAATGCTGCAATAAGCATGGGATTGCAGATATATTGAAGACATTTATAGGCTAATTTCTTAGGTTGCTGCTGCCTGATGCAATAGATAACATTTAGAGCAAACAATAGATTAACCAAAAAGTTTGAGAACTAAGGCTGGGAATGAGGTAAATTCTTAAGGATTTTGAAAAGTCCCAACATATTCCTGGGAATCTAGAAGGCCAAACCCATGTCCAGGGCTGTATGTATACTCAGGAAAGATATGAGACGGCCTTAAGATCCCACTTCCTGCCAACTGTGGCTCAAAAGGAAGCAGGAAGCAAAAGCTAAGGCAGAGTTGTCAACTGAGTTG
>NW_023185873.1:0-1401 GCF_002007445.2 Ailuropoda melanoleuca | reverse complement strand
AATTGGTCAGGAACATCATAGAAATGCACGCAGTGCTACTTTTTACTAAACTCTAATGTTCTGAGCAATATATGATCACTTATGTTGTCAAGCAATGTCTGTATTCTGTCGCTTAATAATCATAAAGGAGGGGGGGGCCTGGGTGGCACAGTGGATAGGCGTCTGCCTTCGGCTCAGGGCGTGATCCCGGCGTTGTGGGATGGAGCCCCACATCAGGCTCCTCCGCTATGAGCCTGCTTCTTCCTCTCCCACTCCCCCGCTTGTGTTCCCTCTCTCGCTGGCTGTCTCTATCTCTGTCAAATAAATAAATAAAATCTTTAAAAGAAAAAAAATAAATAATCATTAAAGGAGGACTTCTTATCCTCCTTTTGTAAATGAGGATTCTGACACTCAGAAAGAAAAATAACTTGCTCAAAGTCACTCGACTAGTAAATGCAGAAGTGAGGTTCAAATCCAAGTCTGCTTGGTTCCAAAGCACTTCTCAGTGCCAGTGCCACCATCACCACCAACACGATATGTTCCAGAGCCGTGTGCCTGCCCTCCTACGTGCCCTGGCAGAGCATATCAAAATGACAGTTTCCATCAGTTCTTAGAGAGATCCTCTTTCAAATTCTAAACATTGCATCTTATCAGTGATGAGGCAATCCATTCCAGGTGCTTGATATTCAGACCTGATGGGAGAGCAGTGAGGTCTCAATTTTAACCTAGGTCAGAGATCCGCAAACTAAAGCCCGCAGGCTGAATCCTGACCACCACCAGGCTTTGCACAGCCCTTGAGCCAAGATTGGTTTTCCCATTTTTAAATGTTTTAAAACAATCCAACAAAGAATAGTAATGCCATGACCATGAAAATTACATGACATTCACATTCCAGGACCAATTCTTACTGGAACACAGCCACACCCATCTGTTTGCATACTGCCTATGGATGCGGTCATGCTCCAAGGGCAAGATTGAGTAGTTGGAACAGAAATCCTATGTTCTGCGGAGCCTAAAATATTTATTAAGTGGCCTAGTGTAGAAAAAGTTTGCTGAGCCCTGAGCTAGAAACTGCACACAGGAACAGAGAACCACTAACACTATAGCTCCTTGATTCCATGAAATGAAGATAAAAATAGTCCCTACCATGAAGATCTGGTGTACAAAGCAAACAGTTGACAGATGAAAAGCCATTAGGCTAGTGCCTGTCACAGAGCATGGTCTCTCCTCACCCTCAGAATAGCCTTTGTTCCCCTGCTAGCCCTGTGCATGACTGAAATCAGAATTCTGATGTTGGGGGAAATGTCAGGAAGCATGTCAAGATATTCAGAGCAAAGCCAAGACCCCTCTTTAAAATAAAAGTCCTCAAATTGATATCCTTTGCTTTGGGTTTGACTGCAGGTCTCCAACAGCTAAGCACTG
>NW_023185872.1:0-4797 GCF_002007445.2 Ailuropoda melanoleuca | reverse complement strand
CCAGAGTAGAGAGGAAATTTAAAATTTTGTCTAGTTCTCAAAAATATTTTTCAAAATGATTAATCAATTTTTAAATATTTTCCAATTGATGTTAATAAATGTGTACATTCACAGCTGTGTATACATTTATACTTAGAATGTACACAGAANATTTATACTTAGAATGTACACAGAGTTATATTTTACTTAAACATACTGCATTAATATCCCTGTAATTCAGCACAATTTAGTTGCACAGCACCTGTTTCATGTTGCAGCACTTACTTGGCAGACTTTTGAAGGCTATGGCAACCTTACCCTTGTTTGCACATTGCATCTGGTTAGTGTTACAGGCTTCATGCATGCCACTCTCAATGTAATTTTCCGGGCTCTTTCTATAGATTGACTAGAAAATATGGAAGACTATCATATTCTTTGTCCTGTGGATGCAGTGGAAAGAAGTAAAACATATTATGTGTTTTCCTGTAATACAATTATTTGCACTTGTACCAGAAAAATAAAATATCAGGTATGTTTTTTGGTTTTCTTCCCTAGTGGTGGGAAACGTAACACTTTGTTTTTTAGATTTTTCTACTTATGTCTTTGTTTTTATTTGCTTAGGAGAGAAATTTCACCTAAAGCATCTGTCAGAAATGCCATATTCAATGTGATATTAAAAGGAAAGAAGGTAAGTACCTCAAAAGCTGTCAAGTAGTCTGTGTTCCTTCTACAAAGCCATGGGACACAGCTCAAATGAGCTCACTTGAGGGTCTACAGGAAGTGTTTTTTAATCATTGTAGAGTTTTGGGACTACTTTCACAGGCAAAACAAAGCTTTGGGTAATTTTTGTGATGCTATCTTCTAAAAATGAAGCATTTATTAATGCAATTTTAAAAGGAATGCTTTCTAAAATTATTATCCGGACTTCAATTTTTAAATTATTTTTCTAGCTCCTGTCGTATATATCAAAATCTTATTCTCCATTACCATGACCCGAACCCCTAAACATATTTCAGTTGTTTTTTGTTCTTACGATTACTTAATTTCATGTGAGGAAGTTCCATGAGCTTTTAAAATCTATCCATTCTAAAATCTCTGTACATCCTGAACTTCCCTCTTTTCTATTATTTTCTCCTCTGAGAAACTGAAAAAAAACAAAAACAAAACAAAATCTTCCTCTATAAGCTTTAGCCTTTATGTCATCTAGGATTTTACATTTACAGAAGCACAATCTGGTACATTCTCTCGGGGATAAGAGAGGGTAATTCACCCCATAACTCTTGTTAGCTACGTGGAACTCCTCAGTTTCATAGCTCTCCCACTCCTATCAGTAACATCTCCTTCCTGTTATCTACCAAACAATATAATACATGTATCTGGAGTGTATTGTAAACTACAGTATAATCCCCTCCTTGCCAGCCAGGCCCCAAATGTCAGAGTTGCTGCTATTCTCTTGACTGTCCTCATTTCCTCTTTAACCTATATCGTGCCCTCCATCCTGTCCTACCCTGCTAACATACATCTATAAACCCCTGAGTCCTTGCCTCCAGGAGCCCCTTTCTAAGGTCAAACTCCCTCAAATTCTCAATATTTTTCTCAGGCATTTACCTCCACTCAAAGCCTTAATTAACTAAATGAAACAGGACTTTTCTTGAATAGTGCTGCACTATTTTCCTCAAAACCTTTCTGAGTATAAGTTACTCATTTTCTAGCCACCGCCCCCATCAGCTCTTCTACTAGCCCGCGTCAGAAGGAGGCGGCTGCCTTGTCACTTAACACAGCTCCTTTCCCGTAAGCATTCTACTCCCTTGTTTGAACTCCCAAAGACCTTTTCTTTCCTTTCTTGGGAGTCCATTGATGTGGTTATACCTCAAATTTTCCCATTTAGAAAAACAAAAGAAAAGCACAGCACACAAATACCCACCACCAGTGAAATCAATATTTCTGAAATCTTTAAGTTAGGGATTCTTACTCTAAACTTTCTCAACTTCAATTTTTGGTTGTCCTGTGCCCTTGGCCCCCCAACCCTTGATGATCTTCCCAATAGGTATTTATTTGCTCCTGACTCAGCTTATACAACTGATGTACCACTAAAATGATACACTCACTAGGACAAAAGATTCCCTCTTCTTTTAGGCATTCTGTTGCACAGGCTATGCCAACCTCTAAGCCAAAGAAAATGGCACCATCCATTCTATATTTTATCCACTTCTACTCTAATTCTTGAGGTACGAGGGCACAAATGATGACTGGCCCCATTACAAATTAATATCATCCTTGACAATCCGTGTCACCAATTGTTGTTTATCCCTACTTAACTCTCTGGTATAGTTTCCAGGCTGTGCTATCCAATTTTATTTACAAAGATCAACCAATTACCCTTTTGAAGTTCAATCTGAGGGGAAAGGAAATCAAATCTTTCCCAAAATGCATGACTAACTTACTTCTCATTTTATTGGTCCTTTTCAATGCAAGATGTACAGGAAAGGAAAATAATCTTAACAATTTATTTTTTTTCCAGTTTTACTAAGATATAATTGACATACAGCACTTTATAAGTTTAAGGTGTATAGCATAATGATTTGACTTACATATATTATGAAATGATCACTACAGAAGTTTAGTTAATATCTACCATCTCATATAGATTAAAAAAATATATATAGTTTTTCCTTGTGATGAGAATTTTTAGGATTTACTCTCAATGTTTTTTGTATACCATACAGCACTGTTAACTAAAGCCATCATATTATTTTATCTCTAGTATTTATATATTTTATAACTGAAAGTTTGTGCTTTTGACCATCTTTATCCAGTTCCCTCTCCCTCTACCCCTGTGTCTGGTAACCACAAATACGATCTCTTTTTTCTCTGAGTTTACTGTTCTGTTTTATTCTTAGATTACAGATATAATTGAGATCATATAGTATTTGTCTATTTCTGTTTATTTCATTTAGCATAATGCTCTCAAGTTTCATTTATGTTGTCAAAACAGCAGGATTTCTTCCTTTTTTATGGCTGAGAATATCCCATTGTGTGTATAAGTGTGTGTGTGTGTGTGTGTGTGTGCTTAAAAGCTAATTTCTTTTTAAAAAATTGTTTTTGAAAAGCTAATTTCTTTTTAAAAATTCACAGTGTTATATTAGTTTCAGGTGTCCAATATAATGATTCAGCAGTTCTATATACTTCATAGTGCTCATCAAGATAAGTGTATTATTAATCCTCTTCACCTACTTCATCCCTCCTCCCACCCACCTACCCTCTGGCAAACACTCGCTTGCTCTCTACAGTTAAGAGTCTCTGGTTTTTGTCTCTTTTTTTTTCTTTGTTCATTTGTTTTGTTTCTTAAATTCCACATATGAGAGAAATCCTATGTTATTTATCTTTCTCTGACTTATTTCACCTAGCATTATACCCTCTAGGTCCATCTATGTTGTTGCAAAAGGCAAGAATTCATTCCTTTTTATGGCTAATATTCCATTGTGTGTGTGTGTGTGTGTGTGTGTGTGTGTGTGTGTACCACTTCTTTATCCTCATTTATCAATCAGCACTTAGGTTGCTTCCATATCTTGGTTATTATAAATAATACTGAAATAAACATAGGGGTGCATATATCTTTTCAAATTAGCATTTTTGTTTTCTTTGGGTAGATGCCCAGTAGTGGAATTACTGGATCATATGATATTTCTTTTTTCTTTTTTCCTCTTGAGGAACCTCCATACTCTTTTCCACAGTGGCTACACTAGTTTGCATTCCCTCCAGAAGTGCACAAAGGTTCCTTTTTCTCCATATCCTTGCCAATGCTTGTTATTTCTCGCGTTTTTTATCTCAACTATTCTGGCAGATGTAAAGACATACCTCATTGTGGTTTTAATTTGCATTTCTCCGATGATGAGTGATGTTGAGCATCTTTACATATATGTCTGTTGGTCATCTATATGTCTTCTTTGGAAAAATGCTATTCATGTCCTCTGCCCATTTTTAACTGGATTATTTGTGGGATCATTTTTATTTTTTTGTATAAATTATTTATATATTTTGGATATTAACCCCTTATCAGACATACCATTTGTAACATCTTCTCCCATTTGGTAGGCTGCATTTTGGTTTTGTTGATGATTACTTTCACTGTGCAATAGCTTTTAATTTTGGTGTAGTCTTAATTTTGCTTTTGTTTCCCCTGTCAGAGGATACATATCTAGAAAAAAAGTTTCTACAGCCAATGTCAAAGAAATTATTGCCTATGTTTTCATCTAGGAATTTTGTGGTTTGAGTTTGCATATTTAGGTTTTAATCCATTTTTAGTTTATTTTTGTGTATGTTATAAGAAAGTGGTCCAGTTTCATTCTTTTACACATAGCTGTCCAGTCTTCCCAACACCACTGGTTGAAGAAACTGGCTTTTTCCCATTGTATATTCTTGCCTCCTTTGTTGTAGATTAATTGACCATATAATCATTAATTTATTTCTGGACTCTCAATTCTGTTCTATTGATCTATATGTCTAATTTTGTGCCAATGCTTTTTGTGGCATTACCACGTGCCACTTCCTAGCTTGACTGGTAAATATTTGTAGTATATCTTGCAATCTGGGATTGTGATGCCACCATCTTTATTCATATTTTTCAAGACTGCTTTGGCTATTTGGGGTCTTTGGTGGTTCTATACAAATTTTAGGATTATTCAAGTTATGTGAAAAATGTCTTACTATGATAGGAATTGCACTAAATCTGTAGATTGCTTTGGGGAGTATGGACATCTTCACAATATTGGTTCTTCCAATCTATAAGCATGGAATATCGATTTGTGTTCTCTTCAA
>NW_023185871.1:0-1278 GCF_002007445.2 Ailuropoda melanoleuca | reverse complement strand
AATATAAAAAATACAAATACTTGCTCTTCTTTTCTTCTTTTAGCTGTTTAAAAGACATAAAATATTACAAATCAATAAGCATAATATTTTCTTTGGTTTACAACATATGTAGGCTTGATATGTATAACAACAATATGGATATGGATGTGGATATATATAGGAAAAAGGNATATGGATGTGGATATATATAGGAAAAAGGTATCCTATTTTACCAGTATCTTTACTGGTATCAAGTTGTTACTAATCTCAGGTTGACATTGCTGCCTAGGATATAGAGTAACAGGAACACTTATTCATTGCTGATGGGAATGCAAAATGGTACAGCCACTTTCGGAAGACAGTTTGGCACTTTTTGCAAAACTAAACACAGTCTTGCCATATGATACAGTAATTATGCCCCTTGGTATTTACTCAAAGGAGTTGAGAGCTTACATCCACACAAAACCTGCATGCGGAAGTTTATAGCAGTTATATTCATAAGTACCAAAGCTTAGAAGCAACCAAGATGTCCTCCAGTTAGTGAATGGTTAAATACACTATGGTACATCCACGCAATAGAGTATTACTCAGCATTAAAAGGAAAGAAGCCATCAAGTCATGAAAAGACATAGAGGAAACTTAAATGCATATCATTAAGGGAAAGAAGTCAATCAGAAAGGCTACATACTGTGTGATTCTAACTATATGATATGCTGGAAAAGCCAAAACTGTGGAGACAGTAAAAAGATCAGTTTTATCAGGGATTGGGGTAGTGGGGGAGAGATGAATAGGCAGAAAATAAAGGATTTTTAGGGAAGTGAAAAACATTGTGTATAATATTATAATGATGGATATAAGCCATTAAACATTTGTCTAAACCCATAGAACGTACAGCATGAAGAGTAAACCCTAAAGTAAACTAGACCTTGGGATTATGTTGTGTCAATGTAGGTCATCGGTTGTAATAAATTCATCACCCTTGTGGGAGATGTTCTCAATGAGGGAGGCCATACATGTGTCAGGATGGGAGATATATGGGAAATCTCTTCCTTGATATTTTGTCATAAGTCCAAAACCTCTCCATAGAAAAGTCTTTATATATATTAAATAGATATTTCTTCCAAGAGGATATACTAATAACTCTTAAAAAGATGCTCAACATCAAAAATCATTCGAGAAATGCAAGTCAAAACCACTGTGAGATTCTACTTTATAAACATTTGAATGGCTATCATTTGAAAAAAAAAGCAATAAAGCGGGGCACCTGGGTGGCTCAGCCTGTTAAGCATCTGCTTTCAG
>NW_023185870.1:0-1334 GCF_002007445.2 Ailuropoda melanoleuca | reverse complement strand
GTTCATATGTGCCACCTGCCATCCCTTTCCCTCTGGGCTAGTTTTGGTCTTAGGCACACACTCCAGGCAGCAGAAGCACGGTTTCCAGAACACCTTAGACTCTGGTACTTTGGATTCTGAAAGAAAGAACATCTTTTCTGTATCCATTCAAAAAAAAATAAATTCTGGGATTTTGATCATTGCTGTCATTTGAGTCACATGGTCAAACCAAAAGCAATCCTGGTGCACAGAGTGTGAAATATGCTTCTTGACCAGGCCTGTTTCCTACGCTCCTTTCTGCATCTGGGGTGGGGAGGCATAGGCAGGGTCTGGCCCGCCATGGAGGGCTGGGCAGGTGTGGCTGTCCAGCAGGGTAGAGGGAGTAAGAAAGGGGAAACGGAGGTATGAGCCACATTTGGAACAGGGAGAAAGTGAGGAAAGGAGGGAGGACCAGTGTCGAGACGGAGAGGGAGGGAGGCGAGGGAAGAGGGTGTCAAGGACAGTCAGAGTGAGTCCGTGGGATGAGTCATTGCTCACCCAGCTTGGCTTTTATCTTCTCATATTTATCGTCAGCTCAGAGAGCATGTACAGCAGTTTTTGATGATATCAGAATGGGCTTAACGGTTCAAATACTAGAGCTCTGCAGTGTCCACGGATCTGCTGCGGGGGAGGCCGGTAACCTTGAGCATCCCACTGCCGAAATGCACACATATCTTAGGTGGGGTTCCCCAGGAAGCAGGCCCCGGCATGCAGATCTGTATGTGCAGGAAGTCTGGGGGACATGCCCCTGGGAAATGCTTGGGCAGGAAGCAAGATTGGGCATATCTGATGTGGTTTCAACAAAGTCTCAGCCCATCCCAAGAGGAGTGAGGAGAAGCCACCCTGACTAGTCATTACATGGAGGCTTCTGCCCGGGAGGGAGCGTCACCTGGGGCAGGTGACTCTCTGCACCTGGGGCAGTGCCTGGAGCTGGTCTGCCCCTGGTGCTCCAGGAAGCTGGGGGATGGGGGCTGGGCAGCACCCCCAGCATCCCCGAGAGTCTCTGCACATAGCAGGATGAACAAAGGGAATGGATGGGAAGGCCTTTGGGTCACAAATGCAATGCCCTTGCCTCTTCCCTGTGCCAGTCTGGACTGTGTTCAAGGAAGGAAAGCCTCCGGTCTTAGCCAAGTGCAGCTTGTAGGAAGCTGGGTACGGATGCTGCCGTGGCCAGCCAACAAGCGTGTGTTCCGTGTTCTGCGTGCTTTCCGCCTTGCCTTTCCCAGCATCCCGCTCCGTATCTGCGGGGACTGCTCCAGAGGCACCACGGCAGGTTCAAGGGGCATGAGGCGGAGGCTCAGAGGACGTTCTGGGTC
>NW_023185869.1:0-565 GCF_002007445.2 Ailuropoda melanoleuca | reverse complement strand
TCTGCTCAAAATGTAGCTGAAAATATACATTTTGCAGTTGTATTTTAAAATACGTAGCATTTTTGGAAGCCAGTCCCCTGTCATCAATCTGACAGTCCACTTCTGCCANACTTCTGCCGGAGCTTTAACATTTTCAAAATGCAATCTTCAAAGCCCAAACAAGAAAAAGAGTCTAAAGGACATGAAGGCCATATGGGGAACCCTGTTTGAGGACAACACGCACTGGCATGAACTTCCCCGTCAGAGGGAGGAGGCGAGAGAGCAGATGACTGTGTTAGCTGTCCGGACAGGTGAACAGCGGAGACAGCCATTCCATTTGCTCAGGTAACTGGAGTACTCCTTCTTCCACTCAGGTTTCTCTGGATCCACCATGTGTCAGGATCCTTTTGGTGAAAATCACAGCCACCCAACTCAACAAACAAGCTAAAGCAAAAAATGGAATCGATTGGCTTACATGACTGCGTTACTGCACGTGAGTTCTGCATGACTGCAACATGTAGCCCAGGAGTCCCGGGCTAGATGCTCAGTGTCACGAGACTTCCACCGTTTCCATCACCGTGGTCCT
>NW_023185868.1:348-573 GCF_002007445.2 Ailuropoda melanoleuca | reverse complement strand
AAAGAGTTTGGTAGCTTTCCTTCTGTTTCTATTTTTTGAAATAACTTTAGGAGAATAGGTATTATTTCTTTTTTAAATGTTTGGTAGAATTCCTCAGGAAAACCATCCAGGCCTGGAATTTTGTTGTTTGGAAGGTTGTTTATCACAGACTCAATCTCCTCATAATTAATTGGCCTGTTTAAAAAATGAATTTCTTCCTGTTTCAGTCTTGGTAGTTTATAGGTT
>NW_023185868.1:0-194 GCF_002007445.2 Ailuropoda melanoleuca | reverse complement strand
TAATTTCGGTCCTTTCTCTTTTCTTTTGGATAAGTCTTGCCAGTGGTCTATCAATTTTATGGATTCTCTCAAAGAACCAGCTTCTAGTCCTCTTGATTTGCTCTACTGTACTTCTGGTTTCTTATTCATTTATTTCTGCTCTAATTTTGGTCAACTGCTTCCTCGTGAGTGGATTAGGCCTGTCCTTCTGTTGC
>NW_023185867.1:0-863 GCF_002007445.2 Ailuropoda melanoleuca | reverse complement strand
GTGAGCAGCTGTGCCCAACCTGTGTGCTGTGAAGCCACCATCTGTGAGCCCTCCTGTGCTGTGAGCAACTGTGCCCAACCTGTGTGCTGTGAAGCCACCATCTGTGAGCCTTCTTGCTCAGTGAGCAGTTGCTGCCAACCTGTGTGCTGTGAGGCCCCTTCCTGCCAGCCAGTTCTCTGTGTACCCACTGCCTGCCAGTCCATCACGTGCAAACCCAGCTGCTGCCAGTCGGTCATCTGTGAGCCCAGCTGCTGTTCTGCTGTCTGCACTGTGCCTACTTCCTGTCAACCAGTGGTCTGTGAGCCCACTTGCGGTCAGCCAGTCTGCCCCACACCTAGCTGCTGTCCATCTGTCTGCTCTGTGGCTAATAGCTGCCAGGCTGTCTGCTGTGACCCCAGTCCTTGTGAGCCATCTTGCTCAGAGTCCAGCAACTGCCAGCCAGCTTCCTGTGTGGCTCTGGTCTGTGAGCCTGTCTGTCTTCGCCCTGTTTGCTGTATTTCAAGCCCCTGTGAGCCACCTTGTGTCTCCAGCACTTGCCAAGAGCCGTCTTGTTGCATCTCCAGCATCTGCCAACCCATCTGCTCTGAGCCCAGTCCCTGTTCAGCAAGTATCTGTGTGCCTAGTCCATGTCAGCCTACCTGCTATGTAGTCAAGCGCTGCCGGTCCAGCTGCCGTGAGCCTGTTTCCNCTGCCCACCTACCTCGTGCCAACCACTCTGCGGTCGCCCGGGGTCTTCTGCATCTGCCATCTGCCAACCAACTTGCTCTCGGACTTTCTATATACCCAGCTCCTGCAAACAGCCCTGCACCCCTTCGGTTTCTTACCGCCCAATCTGTCGTCCAATCTTCTCTGGACCCATCACT
>NW_023185866.1:0-556 GCF_002007445.2 Ailuropoda melanoleuca | reverse complement strand
GCGCGCTACCTGGTCCTCCAGATACTCCAGACACAATTAGCGAACCAACGCTCCCAACCACTGTCTTTCTCGGAGGACCTTCTACAGGCCTGGCAGCCTGCTGCCCTCTTGGCCGTCCAGCAGTCTGAGGACGTATCACACCCCACGGTGCTTAGCCATNCCCCACGGTGCTTAGCCATCCCTTAAGTTCCCTCATGGATACGACCCCTACTAAAACTTGTCCATCTTCTTTTGAGAACTTGTTTTCATGGTCAGCGTCAAGGACAAAATGGGAAGTGGAAGTGATGGCTCCTTAGCGCAGCCTGCCATGTGTTCAAAGGGACAAGTAGGAAAAAAACCCACTGTTTTCCCCTTGTTTCAAATGACATAGGACAGCAAGAACAGTTAAGAGCATCTGTGGGTACAGGACAGCAAACAGAAGAAAGAAGAGTAAGTAGAAGGGAATGTGAACAACGACAAACGGATTCTATGTATTCTTTCACTCAATCTTCCTTATTCCGCAAGTGTGGTTAGAGACTGTGGTCAGTCAGCAACACTGAGTACACAGACCAGGAAA
>NW_023185865.1:0-2666 GCF_002007445.2 Ailuropoda melanoleuca | reverse complement strand
AGGAAGATCATGTGGGCCACGCTGGCCGCAGAGGGAGCAAGGCTTGGTGATAACCAGGCAAAGAGCACTCAGCAGAGGGGAGGCACATGTCCCTTGAGGTTCCTGGGGGGGGACAGTGTCTGCAGCGGGACCAGGGAGGGCAGAGGGACTGATGCCATCAGGCAGGAAAAAGGCCTCCGTGTTGGGGCACAGGCTTAAAGTGGATTATCACAACTCTGCTTCCCAGCAAGCTACGGAAAATCATCAGCCTGCTGGAGCAGAGGAGTGAACTGCTCTGACCTCATCTTAAAGAAGTCCCTTGAGGAAGCAGGGAAACCAGGGTGAGGCCATGGCACTTGGACCTTGGTGGCCAGCAACCGGGTAGTAGCATCCAAGGTTGTAGGAAGCAGTCCTCGGATTTCGGATGCATTTGACGACAGAGCAAAAGAGGTTTTCATGTTGACCCGTGTGGGCTCTGAAGAAGAGAAGTGTGGCATGTGTCCATGGCGTTGTTCCGGAAACTGGAAGGATGGAGTCACACGGAGGAGATGGGAAGCCTCTGAGAGGATAATCCTTGGGGGTGGCATGTAGCATCCTCCCTGAGAAGTTTGAGAGGCTCTCTTGACCCCTAAATGTAGGCGTCCATCAAACAGTTGACTAGGACTTTAGAATTCAGGGGTAACCATTCACTTGTCCAAACCCACAGGATGTCCAGCACTGAGAGTGAGCCCTGATGGGATCATGATGGACTCTGGTGGTTGATAATGTGTCAGTATGGGCTCAGAGGTACCATCTGGTGGGCATGTGGAAGATGGGGGGCTGAGTGTGGGGGAGGCAGGCAGTATACATGAAGTCTCTGCACCTTCCCCTCAATTTTGCTGTGAACCTGAAACTGTCCTAAGAAATAAAGTTACGTAAAACATGTTGGTGCAGGAGGAGGGGATACTTGCCGGACTAATGTCCTCGATGAGCCTGCATCTTGAACCTGTCCTTCTCTTCTGCAACACCCCACCAGAGTTCAAGCCCCCTCCAGACTTGGAGGCTTTACAACAAAATCTTCCCAGAAAACAGATTTCCCTCATGCCCTAAGTCCCTAATCTCTTTCAGACCCAAACTTGAAAGAAGTGAGGGCAAAGTCCCAACAGGTGGCGCCTGCAGTGGAACCGTTGTATCCCGCTGGCGCAGGCCAGACCCTCCCCGGCGGCAGCCCCCTGTGCTCCAGGCCCCCCACCCCCGTCCAGCGCCCAGTGCGCAGGCCCCGGCGGAAATGTAACTTGTGCACAGACCCGCTGAC
Organism: Ailuropoda melanoleuca; assembly: GCF_002007445.2. Taxonomy (NCBI): domain Eukaryota; kingdom Metazoa; phylum Chordata; class Mammalia; order Carnivora; family Ursidae; genus Ailuropoda; species Ailuropoda melanoleuca. The sequence continues at coordinate 1,393 of NW_023185865.1, read as the reverse complement.
CCGGTCAGCGCCGTGTCTCGCAGCATCTGCTAAACTCAGAGCGCCTGAGGATTTCTGCGCTGAGGAAGGTGCCAACCGCTGGGGCGGCGGAGGCGTGGGGCGCGGGCGAGGACCCCAGGGCAGCCTGAGCAGGGGTCCCAGGCTACGCAAGTGGCCTAGCCCCTTGCTGTGGCTGCACCTGTCGCCGACCGTGGCTGGGGGTCTCCGACCTAGGTTAACCCTGGTGCAGGCATAGAGCTGGCGCCGCGGAGGCGGGAGAGGCTGGTGCTTGGCCTGCGAGCTGGGGTAACTGGCAGAGACCAAGGAGGACGCAGTGGCCGGGAAGGGGGCCACGCTGGGCTTCTTCCCGGCGGGCCGCTGCAAGGAGCCGCGGGTGGAGTGGCTTCAGCTGTGCAGTGGACCCGGATTGGGGAGGATCCCAGGGTCCCGGAGCCCAGGCTGCGCGCGCAACTGGTCCGGGAGGGCGGAGGGGCTACTTCTGCCAGGTCCTAGCGGCTGCCGCACACGGAGGGTGTGGCCGCCTCCTAGCGCGATCACAAGGCTTTTTTGGGATGGTGGTTAAGCGCTGCGTTTCCGGAGCAGGGTTTTGTAACCAAGCCTCCCCTGGCAGTGGCTGTTGCTGTTCTTGGCTCGCCTAAGAATGGCAGAGAAATAAAGATGTAATTACTGCAGCCTGCGCTGCCAGGGGTGGGAGCGGCAGGCACGCGCTCTGCGTGCGCTAGCAGGTGAGGCCGCGCTGGGGAGGGTGCCCCAGCCCCCCTGGCCGCGCTCTTTGCCCATGCTGCGCCCAGAGTCTTGAAGCCAGCTGGACAGGAGACCTCTGGGTGAGGGGCGGTTAGGAGAAAGGGTTAGGAGAGGTGGGGAGGGGGCGACAAGGCGGAGTGTCTCAGAGGTCAAGGGGGTCTGCAGTTGGAGAGGGGAGAGGGTGCAGGTGGAGAAGGGATAGGGCCCAAGTGGAGGCAGGAGAGGTCTGCAGGTGGAGAGAGCAGAGAGGTCTGTGAGGGGAGAGGGCGCACGTGGAGGTGTGAGGGGGGCACAGGTGGGNGGTGGAGAGAGGAGAGAGCATGCCCAGTGGCTGGAGATTTGCATGGGAAACTCGAGGCAGCCTCTCTTCCTTTGACTCTTGCACACTTCTCAGCTGCTGTGATTCCAGCCGCCTGTGTTCTCTTCTGCCAAATGAATGGCGATTCCGGCCGGAGCTTGGAATTGGGAATTCGTGACTTCTCAGCGTTGGCTGTCTTGTATTGATTACAAATGAAACGTTGGGTAGCGAGTTCTTCCTCAGTGGTGGTAATGCTGCCGGCAGGGCTGGCGTGGCTTTGGAGCTCAGAATGTAAAGCGCAGGGCTTTGTCTGTCACCTCGGAGGCAGGAGAGCTCAGGGGAGGACTTCAG
>NW_023185864.1:597-791 GCF_002007445.2 Ailuropoda melanoleuca | reverse complement strand
AGCAGCAGGAGCAGCAGCAAAAGTAGGAGGAGCAGCAGCAGCAGGAGCAGCAGCAGCAGTAGGAGCAGCAGAAGCAGTAGGAGCAGCGGCAGTATTATCAGCAGCAGCAGTAGGAGCAACAGCAGCAGTAGGAGCAGCAGCAGTAGGAGGAGCAGCAGCAGCAGGAGCAGCAGCAGCAGTAGGAGCAGCAGCAG
>NW_023185864.1:0-348 GCF_002007445.2 Ailuropoda melanoleuca | reverse complement strand
CAGCAGCAGGAGCAGCAGCAAAAGTAGGAGGAGCAGCAGCAGCAGGAGCAGCAGCAGCAGTAGGAGCAGCAGCAGCAGTAGGAGGAGCAGCAGCAGCAGTAGGAGCAGCACTAGGAGCAGTAGCAGCAGCAGCCGTAGGAGCAGCAGCAGCCGTAGGAGCAGCAGCAGCAGCAGGAGCAGCAGCAAAAGTAGGAGGAGCAGCAGCAGCAGGAGCAGCAGCAGCAGGAGCAGCAGCAGCAGTAGGACCAGCAGCAGCAGTAGGAGCACCAGCAGCAGCAGGAGCAGCAGCAGCAGCAGGAGAAGCAGCAGCAGCAGAAGGAGCAGCAGTAGGAGAAGCAGCAGCAGTAG
>NW_023185863.1:0-1147 GCF_002007445.2 Ailuropoda melanoleuca | reverse complement strand
TCCCTCCCTCTCAAACCCATACTCCACTTACACTCTGTCTCTCACACTCAAACAAATAAATTTAAAAAAAAATAAAAATGAGGCTTTTGTTTGCAGCATACAGATGGCTCAAGTTTTTTTTAAATGCGTTCAGACACCTTATGTGACTTGATTGAATGGAAATGTACTATACACTCCAAAGTAATTATTCAGAGACGTGTTTACTGCCATTCTAGTTCTTGTTTTGTCACTGTCTGGAGATTTTCTCTGATGCTTTCTTGTCGTATCACTTTGGCTGTCTGACCTGCACTCAAGATTCTGCTTTACTATTTCTTGAACGGCTGAGTCCTTGGTCAGGTTAATTCCACACCTCCACGGTGAATTTCACCAGCCATTCTTCTGCAGCAACTTTTTCTTTTCCTTCGTCCTCCTGCCATGTCTAACATACTCTTGGAAATAGCTCCCACTTTGACAAGGAGTGCAGGGACAATCTGCTTGTGGTTGCAAGGCTAGATTTCTTACCTTGGACTCCAGTCAATGCATAGCCTTCAAAAATAGCAAGTGTTCCCTCTACCTTACTTGTTCCCACTGTTTCATGGTAGGACCTCTTCTGTTTTTCAATCAGGCTTCTTCCTAAAATCTGACTTTGCCTAATAGGATCATGGACATAAAAATCCATTGTACTTACCAGTATTCCCCAAAGAAACCCCTTATAGAGAGAAGACATAATGAGCACATGGCCATTATCACATACACTTTAACGGTGAGAGAGGAGAGAGCCCACTGCAGGGGAAACATCTTAAGAAGCTCTCACAGAAATGACTCTTCTTCATGTGTCTTCTGGGGCCTCAGCCAGTGAGGACTCCAGCATTCACTGAATGCTGGATTCCTCCTGGGAACTCTCACCTCTCTCCCATGTTCTTTCCTTTCTCTAGCATTGTGTTACAGATAAATTCACTTTGCAAAGTTTATATCTTACTAGGAATACACAGGATTCCCTTGATGTGCAGAGTTGGTTAGCTTTCGTTTACATGCAACTTCTTAAAAGGTAGTTGAAGTGATACACGTTTAGGCATATATGTATCTAGTTTTCTTTCTTTTCTATTAAACTACACCTGACATTCAATGTTTCATTACTTCAGGTGTACCACATAGTCATTGGACTACT
>NW_023185862.1:0-1208 GCF_002007445.2 Ailuropoda melanoleuca | reverse complement strand
TCTCTCTCTCTCTCTCTCTCTCATTGCATTAGCTAGTTAGCTAGGCTTTCTAGTAAGATGTGGAATAAGAACTGTGGAAGCAGGTGTCCTGCTTTGTTCCTGGTCTTAGCAGGAAAGCATCTAGTTTCTCACCATTAAGTGTGAAGTTAGTTTCAGGTTTTCTGTAGGTGTTCTTTATCAAATAAGGGAGTTTTGCTCTATTCTGAGCTACTGAGAGGTATTTGGTATCATGAATGGGTGTTGGATTTTTTCAAAGGCTTTTTCTGCATTTATTGATGTAATCATTTTCTTTTCTTTAGCCTGTTGATGTGATAGAGTGTGTAAACTGATTTTCACATATTGCACTGGCCTCAGGTATTTCAGATAAATCCCACTTGGTTTTGGTGTATAATTATTTTTATACTTCATTTAATTCAATTTGTTAATATTTTGTTGAGATTTTTCTATATCTACGTTCATGTGAGAGTATTTGTCATTTTCCTATCTTGTAACATCTTTGTCTGGTTTCTGTATTCGAGTAATACTGGCCTCGTAGAATGAGTTTGGAAATATGTCTTGTGTTTCTATGTTTTGGGAGAATTTGTAGAGAATTAGTATAGTATTTTTCTTAAATAATTGATAGAATCTACCAGTGAATCCTTCTTAACTGCTGAGAGATTTGTAGTTTTTTTGTTGTTGTTGTTGTTGTTTTCCTTAAATGTAAATAGTCCTTGATTTTTTCAAATTATTTTTATTCATCTTTTAAAATGATCATATACTCTAGTCCTTGGTCTGTTGAGTAGTATCATTACTTGAATGTCAAAGCTTATATTACTGGGATCAATATGATGCATTATCGTTTTCCTATATCGAAGGATCCAATTTGCTGATATTTTGTTAAAGATGGGCAAATTCACTTTCATGAGGGTATTGGTCTATTGTAGTGTTTTCATCTAATATCTTTACTTGGATTTTTTAGCAATGAAATTCTAGTTTTATAAAGAGTTTGTAATTGTTTACCTTTCAGTTTTTTTTAATTGGTATTATTTCTAAATTGATTAGGAATTAACTAACAAAATTACGTTACTTCAGGGTTTTGATTTTTTTTGATGAAAGGGTTTTTAACTACAAATTATATCATCAAAAATAAAAGTTGTCAGGAAGCTTCCCATTTCTTGAAATCCATCCACACTCCGCCATAGTGAGCACCACCTTCACCTTTGGTGTCA
>NW_023185861.1:0-2570 GCF_002007445.2 Ailuropoda melanoleuca | reverse complement strand
ATTATCTACCACAAAGAACTTGGGGATTCTGAAGGGCCAGTGAGGTTTAGGTCAGTCACAGAAAACAGTATCACCTGACACATCCCTCTGCCATTACAAGAAGAATGAGAATGGCCTGAACAANGCCTGAACAGGTAAGTTGGAAATTGTGTCTGGGTTGACTTAAGAAATATATGGGAGATAGACTCAATAGGATATGATCAATGAAATGAGGAGTCAGAGAAGGAAGGAGAAAAATCGAATCTCATTTTTGATCACTGGCAACTGATTCGAGGAAGTTTCCATTCACTCCAGACAGAAAACAATAGTAGAAAAGGAGGTGTAGGAGAAGATGGTGAGTTCAGTTTTGCAAATGTTGAGTCTGAAGTGCCCCAGACATTCAAGCAGAGTTATCTAGCAGTCAATTAGATATGCATCTCTGGAACCATGCACAATCTGTGCTGTGAGCAAGCTAAGGGACCTTGTGAGGTAAAGGAAACAAAGCAGCAGAATAACCTCAGTTATGGCTATCACCCAGCTAAATGAACTGTGTTATTCTTCAGTTCCGGATTTGTCTTATGTGGTAATGCTTCCTGGGAGAACATGAGATATTATTCTGAGGTAACACCAGTATGCAACTATACAATTCATTGGCACAGGTCAAAAATAAATTTTGTGAGAAGCAATAGATATGCTGTCTCTAGAAGCTTCCAGTGTTTTGGGTCAATTTAACTAATTTTTATATGATTCAAACTATTCTTCTTGAGGTCTTCTCCAACGGTTGAGCTAATTATACCTTGAGTTTCTTAACCTCTCACAGTTATTTATTTCATTTATGTGGGCCACTTTTTTTGTTTGTTTGTTTGTTTGTTATACATTATTAGTATGAAGGATATTCTTCATTTCAAAGGGAATCCAGGATATGGTGAATATACAAGGGAACCTTGCTTGCAAACTCCTACTTCTTGTCTCATCTTTTTTTTTTTATGGTCAGAATAACATAAATTTCACATTTTTCTATTTGTTTCTGCATAAAATCTTGGTAAGATATTTACTCCTTTAAATACACTGACTTCAGATATTTTATTCCTACTCACTATCTCTGATACACTTTCCTTCTTTTGCATAATAAATTATACCTTCAGATCAGTATTACTTCCTCAACAGAGTTTGCTCAGGGAGAGTTCATGAAGAGTCAGAAGAGAAAAAGTCCCTGAATAAGATTTAAATCAAACTGGCAAACAAATACACAAAAACCCCAAACCAGGATCTAATAGCACGAAAAAGAGAAACTCATAAAAGAGATGGAGAAGTGGCTGAGCCATTGGAGAAGATCCAGGGGAGTGTGGATTTAAGATGAAAAGAGAAGAGGGTTTCAGGAAGAAGGAAGTGGTCAGCAATATCAGTCACTTCCAGAGGAGATAAACATCTAATGCCTTTGGCTAATAGTGCAGTTAGTGCTGATATTTTTTTGAACAATATCAGGGAACAGTGTGGAAATAAGTCAGAAAGCAGTTGGCTGGGGAGTTAGTAAGATTTGAGAAAATGGAGAAAATCAGTGAAAATAATTCTTAAACTGTTAGGCTCAGCAGGGGAAAGAGGGTTACGATGGTTGTTAAAAGGGGCCAAAGTATTGACATTGATTTTCTTTTACTGCAGAAGAAACATGCTTAAATTCTAGTTTATTAATTCAAATGAGAAGAAGTATGCAGAAAGGAAGAGGATGAAGAGAAAGGATGGGGAGTGTGTAATCAGTTGATCAAATTATCTGAGAGGGCAGGAAGTCATGGGTCCCAGAGAACAGGCTGAGAGATCAGCAGTATGGAGGGGAAGAGACTCTTCCCACTGTCTCACAATAAAGTGAGGAAAAGATACAGCTAAAGGACATAAAGTGTTTGAGTGCGGATAATGTGCCAACCATATTTCTAAGTGCTTCTCATGTACTAGGTCAGTGGTTCCGAAACTGTGGTTCCTGATGCTGTGCTGCAAAATCAGCATGACCTCGGAAATTGTTAGAAATGCACATTCTGGGGCTTGATTTTAGGTCTGCTGAATCAGAAACTCTGGGACTGGGGCTCCATTTATGTTATAACAAGACTTCTGGGAGATACTGATACTTGCCCAACTTTGAGAACCACTACAAAAAGTACAATCTAGATCACTTAACAGTACAATTTCTTTTTTTAGGTTAGATGTTAGGATCGTGTCTGTTTCACAGATAAGGAAGCTGAGGCACAGAAAGCGTGAGTAATTCTCCAAAAGTCACCAAAGCCTACACTATAAAGTCCTATCTTATGTTGTCTCTAGGAACTACTTGCAGAATTGAAGATGGGGTGTTGAACAATTTTCTGTCCAATGATTTCATGATTTGTTGTTGTTTTCCCTCTAACTGAAGAGAATCACTTCCTGAGATTGAGAGCAGCAAGTGGTGGGATAAACATAACATGTTGAACATGGTTTTTGTAGAGAAATGGATAAATACTTGAAAGGAGCAAAGGAAGAGTTGTTGTTTAGCAATATGTCAATAGATATTAATATATTGGTTATTAATAATTAAATAATATATTAACATAATAAAAATAATATCCATG
>NW_023185860.1:608-1820 GCF_002007445.2 Ailuropoda melanoleuca | reverse complement strand
GGGAAAAGAGTTTGTTATTAATAGTAAATTTGACAGGTGCATTAACTATGACCCAGCAATTATACTTGTACATATATACTCCAAAGAAACGCTCACACAAATATATTAGTTTCCTATTGCTACTGTAAAAGATTACCACAAATTCAGTGGCTTAAAANATTCAGTGGCTTAAAGCAACACAGATTTATTCTCTTACAGTTCAGGAGGTCAGAAGTCCTAAATTCAAGGTCAGCAGGGCTACGTTCCTTCTGGAAGCTCTAGGGGAGAATTCATTTCCTTGAGTTTTCTAGCTTTTGTAGGCTGTCTGCATTCCTTGGTCCATGGCCTAATTCCCCATCTTCAAAAGCACTTCCAAGCAACACAGCACCTTCTAATCTTTCTCTAATTCTGACCTCCTCTCCTTCCCTTATGACTGTGTACTGGGTCCACCCAGAAAACCCATAATAATCTCCTCATATTAAGATCCTTAGGTTAATCACATCTATTTTTTTTTAAGTTCCAGATTCATTACTTGCATATAACACCCAGTGCACCATGCAATACATGTCTTCCTTACTACCCATCACCAGCCTATCCCATTCCCCCACCCCCCTCCCCTCTGAAGCCCTCAGTTTGTTTCTCAGAGCCCATAGTCTCTCATGGTTCATTCCCCCTTCTGTTTACCCCCCCTTCCTTCTTCCCTTTCTTCTCCTACCGATCTTCCTACTTCTTATGTTCCATGAATGAGTGAAACCATGTGATAATTGTCTTTCTCTGCTTGACTTATTTTGCTTAGCATTATCTCCTCCAGTGCCGTCCATGTTGCAGCAAATGTTGAGAATTCGTTCTTTTTGATGGCTAAGTAATATTCCATTGTATATATGGACCACATCTTCTTAATCCAGTCATCTGTTGAAGGGCTTCTCAGCTCCTTCCACGATTTAGCTATTGTGGACAATGCTGCTATGAACATTGGGGTGCATATGGCCCTTCTCTTCACTACGTCTGTATCTTTGGGGTAANACCCAGTAATGCAATTGCTGGATCATAGGGTAGCTCAATTTTTCACTTTTTAAGGGACCTCCACACTGTTTTCCAAAGTGGCTGTACCAACTTGCATTCCTATCAACAATGTAAGAGGGATCCTCTTTCTCCACATCCTCTCCAACATTTGTTGTTTCTTGCCTTGTCAATTTTTGCCATTCTAACTGGCGTAAGGTGGTATCTCAGTGT
>NW_023185860.1:0-211 GCF_002007445.2 Ailuropoda melanoleuca | reverse complement strand
TGCCTATGTTCTCCTCTAGGATTTTGATGGATTCCTGTCTCACATCGAGGTCTTTCATCCGTTTGGAGTTTATCTTTGTGCATGGTGTGGGAGAGTGGTCAAATTTCATTCTTTTTTATGTAGCTGTCCAATTTTCCCAACACCATTTATTGAAGAGACTGTCTTTTTTTCCACTGGATGTTTTTTCCTGCTTTATCAAAGATTAGTTGCC
>NW_023185859.1:0-3362 GCF_002007445.2 Ailuropoda melanoleuca | reverse complement strand
CTCAGCTCCGCTCCTCAGACAGGTCTGCTCTGATTTCTTCCATGCTTCCTTCACATCTAAGTGCCTTCTACGATCTACTTTTTTTCCCGGCTTTTCTTGCTTATCTCTTTTATCTTTATTTTATNATTGTATCCGTTCTCTTCCTTGTGTGGGCCTCGCTCCTTCCCACCCCAGGGCCTTTGCACCTGCTCTTCCATGTGCCCGAAGTGCTCTTTCTCCTGGCTGCCTCCCTGTCTCCGTTCTCGTCTCAGCTCCGCTCCTCAGACAGGTCTGCTCTGATTTCTTCCATGCTTCCTTCACATCTAAGTGCCTTCTACAATCTACTTTTTTTCCCGGGTTTTCTTGCTTATCTCTTTTATCTTTATTTTAGAATTCAAGTTCCATGGGAGTAGGGACTTTGTCTAATTCACCACTCAGTGTTTGTCACTGTGGGTTCTCAGTAAATCTCAAATAATGAATGGATCGGATTGGAAGTATGGAAACGGAGGCGTCTGGACCAAATCTGAGGTGTTCTAAAGCCAGGGCTCTTCAGCCTCGCAGCGAGCCTGTCACCTGCGGCTGAGGTTCCCGGGCGCGCACACCTCCTGCCTTTTCCCTGCATGGCTCCTGCCAATAAACAGCTCACTTCTCCTTTTGTACCAGCTGTGTGGGGGGCTCACCCCGCATCTAGTCCCCCCTCAACAACATCACACGCACGCCTACGGAAGTGCTGGATCCCACCGTGGAGCATCCGGGGCGATGAATAAAAGCACAGCCTCCCAGAGCCATCTCTACGCCACTTAGATCCAAGCTCCGCCACTGGATGGCTGTCCGAGCTTGGGCACATCTGTTTGCCTCGCAAAGCCTCAGTTTATTCATCAAGAAAACGGGGCCAATAATCGTACCTGCCTCACAAGGTGATAGGAAGGAAAAGATGAGATGATCTAGTCAATGGGCTCTGCAGAGACTGACAAGGTCAAGGGGCAAGCCGTTCAGGCAGGAGGTGACCAAGCAGCCTGGAACCGGATTGGGAGAGTGGGGCCAGTTACCTCCGGTTTGCATGTGCTCGAACGTAGCTGGCACGGTGCCCTCCCAGGCAGAGAGCACGCACTGGCGGAGATTTGAAAAGCTCTGGCCACCAGCATCAGCTCTGGTCTGTTGACGATTTGTGCATTGCACTTGTGCAGGGGCACAGAGCTCATTCCCAGAAGTGAGGCTTAGTTCTTGATCCAAATGTTGATTCCTTTAATGTGTCTCCCAAGAACCTGGAGACTAAAAGCGAAGCGAGAGAATGGAATAGAGAAGAGCAAGGAACATTTGCCCAGTGCTTTCAGGCCGTTGATCCGTGCTGGCCCCAGAGAGTGAATGAGTAAACGTGGCTCTTTCTCCATTCCTGTTGTATTTGAGTGAGGTGGCTAGCCCACATTCTGGGTTTGCAAAAAGCATATCATTTTATTAGGAGAAATGTAGCTTCCCTGACTCCCGATAAATAGACGGTGAATAGATATTAAAGAACAATGATAGAAGGGATGCCAACTGTGAGTCTGCCTGGGGAACCTGTGGTCTCAGGTCCAGGGTCAGGCTCAGGGTGTCTGGATGACTCTGAGCTGCTCTTATTACACTGGCAGTGGGGGTGGCTATTTGGTGGGTGAACACCCCCTCCCACTGGAGTCATGCTCTTTTTAAATGTATATTTATTTTGAGAGAGAGAGCGCATGCACGGGAGTGAGAGGGGTGGGGGTGGAGGGGCAGAGTAAGAGGGAGAGAGAATCTCAAGCAGATTCCCTGCTGACCAAGGAGCCCAGTGCGGGGCTCGATCCCACGACCCTGAGATCATGAGATCATGACCTGAGCCAAAATCAAGAGTCAGACGCTGAACTGATTGAGCCACCCAGGTGCCCCCAGCTCTGTCTTTAAAAGGAATAAGTCATATGTCCGAAGATGCCATTTTTTCAGCCCCTGGGGTCCAATGGGGAGGAACACAACAGAAGCCCAGAGTCCCATGGCTACCGCTCAGGAAGCAAGCCCACCACGTTTTCAAGATGGAAACGTGGCTGTTGTGAACCAGAACTTTGCGTGACATGTGACAGAGAACCTTCTTCTCCCAGCTCCAGGCTCGCCGCCCTTCTCCAGGGCATCTGTATCGTTGGTCCCAATTGCTATGGAAAACTTGACTTCTGACCCAGAAAATCCCTGACTAATCATAAAGTCCAGGAATTAGAGATTCTGATTAATTGAATTTTCCAGTTAACTGAATGTTAATCAGAAAATCTCTTGCATTTTAACCCCTCTGGCTGTTAACCTTTGACTAAGTTTGGTGGTTCCCTCTTGTTCTGAATCCTGGCTCTTAACGCTGCCCAGCGGTGTAGCCTGGGGCAAGTTACCTAATGTCTCCTTGATCTATTTCCACAGAACCAATGACTTCAAATGTAGCAACTTAAAGTAACACACAAGATCTTGTGATTTCCATGAGTCACTCGTCCAGGCATGGCTCAGCGGGGTCTTCTCTTCAGGGTCCCACAGGCTGCATTCAAGGTGTCAGTGAGCTCCTTGCTGGAACGTGGTAGAGACTTACTTAAATTACCGTGTTTCGTGTTCACAGCGGTCCTCTGAAGCACATGCAATCATGATTCCCACTCGCAGATGAGGAAACCGAGGCTTGACACGGTGCTGTGATAGGTACGGGGACTCCTATCCAGCATGTGCAAGTGCCCCCGTCAAAGCCAGGCTGGTCTGGCTTCAAAGCCCACGTGCATAACCAGTCCAAGATGTTGCTTCCTGCTGGCCGAGTCTTATTCAAAATTGGTTGAGCTTTATTGTGTCTTTTTCAAATTTGAGAGTCTATTTCTTGCCCACCAGATCTAAAAGTTCTTGGGAAAAGGAGCCATGTCTTGGTCATATGTGTCCCAAGTCCCCATCGCAAGCCCGGGCATATAACGAGTCATTATTCCACACTTGCTAAATGGGTGGAGAGGGTGGTATGGCTCTGGTGTAGCCCGGCCCTTCGGTGTTATCCCACGTTGGCTGTCTGATGCCCCATCCACACATTCGCCAATAGTGCACGTACGTATAATGTTAATGACTATTTTATTATTTGAATGTTTTCAGTGTCATTAATTTTTAAAATTAAATTCTCTTCGAATTGCCCAGTTTGAGGACGCCATCTATTTCCTGAAGAAGATGTCAATCCATCGTGTAATGGAGCCAGTGTTCACTGAGAGCCTCCTCTGGGCCTGGCTTGTGATGGGTAAGAATCAGACGGGCGAAAATAATGCGTTCCTCTTGCTAAGCTCATGCTGTGTTCTGTGCGCGGGGCTAATTCATCTCATATGCGTTATCTGATGAAATGATCACAACCACCCAAGGTAGGGGCTTCTATTATT
>NW_023185858.1:0-604 GCF_002007445.2 Ailuropoda melanoleuca | reverse complement strand
AGACGACAAAAAGGGATCAAAGGTATCCAAATCGGCAAAGAAGAAGTCAAAATGTCTCTCTTCACAGATGATCTGATACCCTATATGGAAAACCCAAAAGAATCCACTCGCAAACTATTAGAAGTTATAGAACAACTCAGTAATGTGGCAGGATGCAAAATCAATGCCCCCAAATCAGTTGCATTTCTGTACATGAATAACGAGACTGAAGAAAGAGAAATTAGGGAATCCATCTCATTTACAATAGCACCAAAAACCATACGTTACCTTGGAATTAACTTAACCAGAGACATAAAGGATCTATATTCTAGACACTATAAATCAATCTTGAAAGACATTGAGGAAGACATAAAAAGATGGAAAAATATTCCANAATATTCCATGCTCATGGATTGGAAGAATTAACATAGTTAAAATGTCCATGCTACCCAGAGCAATCTACACTTTCAATGCTATCCCGATCAAAATACTGAGGACATTTTTCAAAGAACTGGAACAAATGGTCCTTAAATTTGTATGGAACTAGAAAAGGTCCCGAAACTCCAAGGAACTGTTGAAAAGGAAAAACAAAGCTGGGGGCATCACAATGCCAGATTTCGAGCTG
>NW_023185857.1:0-1152 GCF_002007445.2 Ailuropoda melanoleuca | reverse complement strand
GGTTTGAAATTCTGTAAATGCCACTTGAATTTTGCCAGCTGTCAAAATCTCATCTGTTAGTGACACCGAATCGATTTGTTTTTATAAAACTTGACGTTCTCATTGTATCTTAACACCTGAGACATCGTTGTACAATTTTATGGAGGTGGTGTGTACATTTAATAGCTTAGACAGTTTTGTACACGTATGTGAAATAGTTTCAATTACTAAATGTATTAAATACTAAAAAAATGTGTCAGACATCTTAAATTCCAGGGCTATTTAGAAGGACGACCTAGATGTAGACCAGCTTTGAGTCTGGTGGTGTGCCTCTGAACGAACGTCCGTGTGCTCCCGGTACGACAGCCGTATCTTAAGAGAAACCAGGACTGTGGGAGCAAGCATCCATGCATCCAGATATGAACACTAGGGTTTTCATGGTTAAAGCGCCTCTCGGGCTTTCTGCAGCTCTGTTTAAAATATTTGTTCCTCTCTAACGTGTTTCCTACTGTTGTCGAGTTGCTTAACAGAGCCCTCTTTGACCCTCAGTGAAATGGTTTTATTATTTTTAAAAATGTGATGCCTCCATCAGTGAAAATATTAAATGTGACAGGTGGAATTGTAAAGAGATTCCCTCCCAAGATCTGAGAGTTCAATCCAACACCCCGCTAGCTAGTGCCGTAAGCTACAGCCTTGCAGCAGGGAGAGGCTGCTGAATTTTCCAGGTGACCCTAATCCAATGTCCTGAGCCCTTAAAAGCACACGCACTTCTCCACCTGGAGCTGGAGAGATGCAGCGGCGAGGAGGAAAGCAGAGGGGAGGTTGGCATAAAATGCGAGGTCAGAGCCGACAGAAGCACCAGACACGTTCGAAAAGCCATTACTAACCGGGGTCCAGGTGACCCCAGAAGCTGCGAGCGACCCCTCTGGCTGACAGCTGGCAAGGAAACAGACACCTTAGTCCTGAACTGAACTGAAGTCTGCCTACAACTTGAATGAGCTGCGAGGTGGATCCCAACGCAGAGCCTCCAAAAAACATTGCAGGACTTTGATCTTGGCTTTCGGGACTCCAAGCAGAGAAGCAGCCCAGCCAGGCTGCACCCGGTCTTCTGATCCACAAAACCTGAGATAACAAATGGGTGTGGCTCTAAGCCATTCTGGTGGTGATTTGTTA
>NW_023185856.1:0-874 GCF_002007445.2 Ailuropoda melanoleuca | reverse complement strand
ATTTGGCTCATAGAATTTTTAATTTCTGCCAGATTTGCTCTCATTTCCATCCTTAGAGATTCTATATTCTCGTTGACATTTTCGTTAATACTTTTTTCAAGTCTACACATCATCTTGACTATCACTACTCTGAATTCCATTTCTGATAATTTGGTTATATCCATATCCATTAGTTCTGTGGCAGACGCCACAGACTCATTGTCTTGTTTGCTCATGGGGACTTCTCTTCATTCTGATGAGGAGAGGTTGCGGGGTTGTCCAGAGCCCAAATTATTGACTGGGACCCAGGCTGTGCACCCTTGTTTTATAGGGNCCCTTGTTTTATAGGGATCTTAGGGATGTGGGCTTCTTCTTTAAAGATTTTATTTATTTACGTGGCAGAGAGACAACCAGCGAGAGAGGGAACACAAGCAGGTGAGTGGGAGAGGGAGAAGCAGGATCCCAGCAGAGGAGCCCGATGAGGGACTCCTTTCCAGAACGCCAGGATCACGCCCTGAGCAGAAGACAGACACTTAATGACTGCACCACCCAGGCGCACCAGGATGTAGGCTTCTTGATTTTTCAGCCTGCCTTCTGGGGGAGGGGCCTGCCGCACCGATACTCAAGCAACCCTGTTTGGGTAGAGTCTCCGTGTCCCCTGCAAGGGGGGATGGGGATGGGCACACTGTGAGCCCGTATTTCCAGGCTTTTGTTCTCCGGCAGCTTTCCCTGGCGGTTTGCTGTGGCTCTTCTGAGTCAAAGCAGCAGTGACCGAATCTCAGCCTCTGTCTCTGAACAGAGGGATTGCGGCCCGTTCTCCACTTATGTTCTGGCCACTTTAACTCTGTTTCTGTTGGTGCTGCTCAACCCTGCAGCGTCCCACACCCTGTGCGCC
>NW_023185855.1:0-1278 GCF_002007445.2 Ailuropoda melanoleuca | reverse complement strand
CCACGCCCCACGACACCCCCCTCCACCTCCCACGCCCCACGACACCCCCCTCCACCTCCCTCTGGAATATATGGCAATGTTTGGAAATATTTTTGTATTTTCACAATGTGGGTATGCTGCTGGCCCCTAGAGGATGGAAGACAGGGATTCTGCTAAAACCCTACAATGCAGAGAACAGCTCCCAACAAACAACAACGAATTATCTGGCCCCGAATGTTAACAGTGCCAAGGTAGAGAACTCACGGTGTAGACAGAATCCTAATATAAGTACCCTGGAAAGAAAGACAAAGACACTCTGTATGATAATGACTTTGTTTATTATTATCATTAAAAGAAGAACACTGTTTTCACTCTAGAAGCTGGGAAAATAGGGGAGAAGCATGCCTTCCTGCTAAGTGTGTTTCCTCTTCCAGGGAAGAGGCAGGAGGAGTGGGTGGGCAGGAGGAAGGCAGAGATTTTGATGGCAATACTATTTCTTCAGCGTGGGCTCTGCAGGGTCGGGAGAGGTGGGTCTGGGGGCTTGGCGGAGCTGCCTGCTGGAGTGGTGAGGGCTGACTGGCGGGGTCAGTCACTCCTGCAGGGGTAGAGCAGGGGTCAGCAGGGTAAAAGAACTGTGGGTTTGAGTCTCAGGAGGTGGTGGGGGCAGGGCTCTGGCTCAGGATACAAAGGGGACCACGGGCTGCAGGAGGGCCCGGGCCCTGGGGAGCGCTGATGTGCTCTTCAGCCCAGGCCCGGTCACTCTGCCGTGGCCTGCTGGTGTCCTGGCAGCAGGTCAGGCCCGGGGCGGGTGTCCTCTCCGTCACTGGGATCCCGGGAGCAGAGGCCTCTTCTCAGAGGCCCAGGCCTGGGCGCAGAGGAAGGGACCGCTCCATCTTTCCACACAGGCTTGAAGGCAGATGGCTTGGCCCCTGGGCTCTGCCTCCTTCTCTTGGCGTGGGGCGCTTCAAACTGGAGATGTCTATGGATCCTCTTTTTTCCTTTCTTGCATCGACTCCGAGCCCTCAGCCGGCTCTCCCTGGCACAGGAGTCCGGGTGCTCCTGGGTGGGTGGGCCCCTGCTGAAGCTCCCACTGCACTCAGGAGGAGTCATTTTGGTGGTCACCATGTTCCAGATGTTCAGGAGGTTCTGGGTTTTCCAAGGCCACTGCTTCAGGAAACTCTCGTGATTGCTAGAGCACTCCAACCCCAGGAAGGTCTGGAGGGATGATTTGCCGTGAGTGAAAGCGCCTCCAGGCCTTGGGGACTATCGCCCTCTGGACTCTGGGGTGGTCCAGGTGGG
>NW_023185854.1:0-1832 GCF_002007445.2 Ailuropoda melanoleuca | reverse complement strand
AAAAATCATTTCCAACAATGGGAATGTGTACAGTTACTAACAGACTATTCTCCTTGGAATTAATTGAGAGGAATCATTTCAGTAGTCAGGATGATTATGTAATGACTGCAAACTTTTTTCAAATTATTTTTGATGTAGTTAAAAAATAATTTAATAATTAATGTAGCTACTCTGGCCTTAACGAGGTGGAGCATAACTATTACTCAAGTGTGGGCCGCACATAGGGACTTCATTGTAAAAGGTATGGTATGCAAAGGGGAGAAAAGAGTACCTTTGCAGTGGAGATACCTGACAAACACTATTTCAATCAACTGTGAAAACAGTTATAGGAGGAGACAATGTGAAGAAAATTATTCTTTATCTCTGTCATGTTTCCCTTCTCCCCTCAAAAAAACAAAAACAAAAGCAAAACTCCAGTTCTAATAATGCAAAAACATCAAAGAAATCCCAGTATGGGGATATTCTACTGACCAGGAGTCTCCAAAACTGTTGAGGTCATTCACCACAAATTCTGACATACTATCACAGCCTAAGGAGCCTGAAGACATAATGAGTAAACGTGATATCTTGAATGGATTCAGGTACAGAAAAAGACATAAAAACTAAGGAAATATAAATATAGTATGGGCTATGGTGAATTGTTATATCAATATCAAGTCATTAATTGTAACAAGTATACCATATAAAAGGTTAACAGTAGGAGAAATGGTGCAGGTAATATGGTCATTCTCTGTACTGTCTTCACAACTTTTCTGTAAATCTAAAACTATTCTAAATAATGTTTATTTTAAAAACATTATTTATTAAGTTAATTATATATTTCTATAGCTATAGCAGAAATAGGACCATAATCTGGCTAGGATATAAAATAGAATAAAGGTATTCTGATTAATTTGTTAATTTTAAATGAAGCCTAGTTATAAAGCTGTAGAATGCAAAGATCTTTAAATTCAGCAAATTTTCCTAATCAAAAAATATCACATTCCATAGATAGGAATTAGGAAAGGCTGTCTTTATCGACTTTATACATATTTATAACCTAATCAGACACATCCTAGGCACTGGCATTTATAACATAAGGTAAAATATATTTATATAAAAAGCTCTATTTTATTTATTACTTTTAAAATAAGATGTATTGGTGATAAAAACATATTTAACCATGGGCTCCTGGGTGGCTCAGTTGTGAAGCGTCTGCCCTTGGCTCAGGTCATGAAACCAGGGTCCTGGGGTTGAGTCCTGCATTGGGCTCCCTGCTCAGCGAGGAGTCCGCTTTTCCCTCTGCCCCTCCCCGCTGCTGGTGCTCTGTCTTGCGCGTGTGTGCACGTGTTCTCTCTCTCTCCCTCACAAAAATAAATAAATAAAATCTTTAAAAAAAACATTTAGCCTTTGGCAAAACAAGGAAACTTATATATTTCAGTTCATTATGTCTTTTTTAATAATTCATAATAGCTGTAATATCAAAACTCTGTAGCAATATTTAAGCTTCACCTTTTCTAAGATTTCACTGGAAGATTAATTCTTGAGTTTTTAAGTGAAAAAAAGTGAGAAAATCAGATTGGAAAATAGGAACCATTGAAATATCCAGCTCTTACTTTGGTCTGTGAACTATTTGTAAAGACAGAGATAGCCACACTCCAGTTGGAAACTGCCACAAAAAGAGGTAAAGTCAGCTTGTGCCTATATATTTCCTCTGAAATAAAGCATATTCTGGAGACATTTAAACATTTCTTTAAGGGCACAATTTCTTGGACATGTTTATTACTGTGAACAAATAATACTAGGTTGTGTTATCCAGCTGCATCGAACTTCAGTTTTGTGCTGACACTTCT
>NW_023185853.1:230-1599 GCF_002007445.2 Ailuropoda melanoleuca | reverse complement strand
GGCGTGGCAGGCCCCTCCCCCAGAAGGCAGTCTGAAAAATCAAGAAGCCCACATCCCTGGGCACCTGGGTGGCGCAGTCGTTAAGCGTCTGCCTTCGGCTCAGGGCGTGATCCCGCGGTTCCGGGATTGAGTCCCGCATCGGGCTCCTCTGCTGGGAGCCTCCTTCTTCCTCTCCCACTCCCTTGCTTGTGTTCCCCCTTTCGCTGGCTGTCTCTCTGTCACATAAATAAATAAAATCTTTAAAAAAAAAAAAAGNCTGTCTCTCTCTCTCTCAAATAAATAAATAAACTCTTTAAGGAAGAAGCCCACATCCCTAAGATCTCTATAAAACAAGGGCGCACGGCCTGGGTCCCGGTCAATAATTTGGGCTCTGGACAACTCCGCAAGCTCTCCTCATCAGAAAGACGAGAAGGAGAAATCCCCCCCCCCGCAAAGAAAAGACAATGAGTCTGTGGCCTCTGCCACAGAACTAATGGATATGGATATAACCAAATTATCAGAAATGGAATTCAGAGTAACAATGGTCAAGATGATGTGTAGACTTGAAAAAAGTATTAACGAAAATGTTAATGAGAATGTAGACTCTCTAAGGGCGGAAATGAGAGCGAATCTGGCAGAAATTAAAAATTCTATGAGCCAAATCCAGTCAAAACTANCAAATACAGTCAAAACTAGAGGCTCTGACGGCCAGGGTCACCGAGGCAGAGGAACGCGTTAGCGAATTGGAGGATGGGTTAGTAGAAGAAAAAACGAAAATAGAAGCTGGTCTTAAAAAAATCCACGCCCACGAATGTAGATTACGGGAGATTACTGACTCTATGAAACGATCCAATGTCAGAATCATCGGCATTCCCAAGGGGGTGGAGAAAAACAGAGGTCTAGAAGAGATATTTGAACAAATTGTAGTTGAAAACTTCCCTATCTAACAAGGGAAACAAACCATTCGTGTCCAAGAGGCAGAGAGGACCCCATCCAAGCTCAACCAGGACAAACCTACGCCACGGCATGTCATAGTGCAATTCGCAAATATTAGATCCAAGGATACAGTATTGAAAGCGGCCAGGGCAAAGAAATTTCTCACGTACCAAGGCAAAGGTATCAGGATTACGTCAGACCTGTCTACAGAGACCTGGAATGAGAGAAAGGCTTGGGGGGGCATTTTTAAAGCTCTTTCAGAGAAAAACATGCAGCCAAGGATCCTTTATCCAGCAAAGCTGTCATTCAGAATTGATGGAGAAATAAAGACGTTCCAAAATCGCCAATCATTAACCAATTTCGTAACCACGAAACCAGCCCTACAGGAGATATTAAGGGGGGCTCTATAAAGGTAAAAAGGCCCCAAGAGTGATACAGAGCAGCAAGTCACAAC
>NW_023185853.1:0-188 GCF_002007445.2 Ailuropoda melanoleuca | reverse complement strand
CAAGGGAAACAAACATTCGTGTCCAAGAGGCAGAGAGGTCCCCTCCCAAGCTCAACCACGACAAACCTACGCCACGTCACGTCATGGTGCAATTCACAAATATTAGATCCAATATACAATATTTAAAGCAGCCAGGGCAAAGAAATTTCTCACGTACCAAGGCAAAGGTATCAGAATTACGTCAGACC
>NW_023185852.1:0-590 GCF_002007445.2 Ailuropoda melanoleuca | reverse complement strand
TGCACAGATTCAGTTATTCAAGGTTCATTTCTTACAGGCAACGAATAGACAAAGCACAGACTTTTTTTTTTGGTTTTTGGTTTTTTACTGCAGTGGCAGGTTATAAATGCCACCATCTTCNTATAAATGCCACCATCTTTGATTACTAAAAATACAGGAATAGCAAGAGAAGTAGGAGGACAAAGAAAGAAAAGTAAAAAATAGAAGACACTACTTAAAATTTATGGATGCAAAAATCAAGGTAACCAGTAGAATAATTAAAAATATAGTTGATGAAACAAGGAAGAGAGTAGGGAAAGAAAAAAATGAAATATAAAAAAGCTAAATCCCACATTTGTCACATTAGAGAAGCTCATGATGATTATTTTATTTCCTAAAACCCATAATCCCTATTTTCCATTTTTATGTTCCTCATTAGAGGTATATTCCTACCTATACTTCCTGTCATGCAAAGTCTACTTTCAAATTCATGTCCAAATGTTTGTGGCCTCTCTTCTGGCTCTTCCAATCTCATGTCTGTGCCTTATGCCTCTCACTGGCAGTTTTTCAGGCATCCCCTGACCTCTGCATCTAAGACCTCACCTTAAAGG
>NW_023185851.1:0-1927 GCF_002007445.2 Ailuropoda melanoleuca | reverse complement strand
ATGAAATTGTACTGAAGAAAATCTCATTACTGACCTTTTGCCTTGCAGCAGACAGTTTGGCATGAAAGTCCTAAGAAAACGTGTTTTTTAGAGTGTCAATGTAAAGTATGTCTCGTAGGTAGGATCTGTTTCTTCTCAGTGAAGGTGAGATGAGCAGACAGCATAGCTCAGATTCCAGCTGTGTTTCCTTCACTACCATCAGGGGTGTGTGTGGGGAACCCCAGAGGGCTGGCCAACTCGGAGGGACTTACAGCCTTTGGTCTCTCACTGCAAGGATGGTGGGCTTCCCTGGTGGTCTGCGTCTGGCCAGGCCTGAGGTGAGTGAGGCAGAGGGTGGGAGGTTGGTGACACAGTTTTGCCCAGAGCTGTCATGGCGGATGGTAGTACAGGGGGAACAGAGGGCCAGAGAGCACCTGGGTGATCTCACGGTGCTGGCTGAAGTCTGAGGCCAGGACAGCAGTTGCTTTTTCCTGGTGCCTGTTCAACTCTTGAGTGACACTGCCCTCTCCCTCCCTGTCCTTGCCAGTCTGGCCAATGCGCGGTCACAGTGACACACGGAACCACACAAAGATATACCTGAGACCATCCTCCTGGAGCGTTCCAGGTCCCTCTGCCCCCTGCTTGGCTGACCCCACAGGCCCCCAGTCCTCCTGAGCTCCCCTGTAGTGACACAGCTGTGACCATCCTCCTGGAGAGTTCCCCGTCCCCCTGCCCCTGCTTGGCCCACCCTTCACACCCCCAGTCCTCCTGAGCACCCCTGTAGTGGCATTTTCACACCATGCTGTCATTCGTTGTCTCTCGGTCTGTCCTTTCTGCTAGGAGTAGATCTCTCCTGCAGCTGCCTGGCTGGATGACAGGTGGATGAATGGTTTCGGGATCTTTTGTCCTGGAACAGCAGGCATCCTTCAAAACCCTGATGGGCAGGGTGAGTCTCTGTCACTCAGTGTGCCCCCAGGTTCAGTGGAACATGGTTACCAGGTCAAGGGGTTTGAGAGTCCTCCCAGATGGAGTTTGTTCTGTGAAGGTGGATTCCTTCTGATATCATTATGTAACCACATAACGTGGCTGTTTCTGTGAGACAGAAAGCGTGCTCCTGTATTGTATTCTCCTTGCACACTGTGGCTAGCAAAGAGTAAACTGTTCGCTTTGTGGCTCGAAAGCAGCCGCAGANTGCTGGGAGCCTGCTTCTTCCTCTCCCACTCCCCCTGCTTGTGTTCCCTCTCTCGCTGGCTGTCTCTATCTCTGTCGAATAAATAAAGTCTTAAAAAAATTTTTTTTAAAAAGTGAAATTACATACTTAATCGNTTACATTCTTAATCATAGAAAAATATAAGAACACTACATACTAAAGTTTCTATTAGGATGGTAATGCAGTAGGAAAATCACTAACTGGGAGATGTTATTCCCATTACATATATCAGTTAAAGCACTTATATTAATAACACAGTAAAATGATCTATTGAAATTACTAAAATTCTATAAAGAAATGACAACTCAATATAAAATATAAGAGCAAAAATTTATTCTGGCACCATAAAGGAAAAGAAGACCCAATGAGTATAAGGAAAATTTTTCATTACTGTTACTAATCAGGAAAATGTGAATTCAAAACACAGTATGACATCCTACAAAATTTCCAGTGTGGCTGAAAATAAGACTGCTAATTCCAAGTATTCTTCAAGATAGGGAACATCTATGACCACTTTGGAAACTGGAAGTGTTTATTAATTCTAAATATTCCCTGTGTACCAGCAATTACTACTAGGTAAATGTCCATAAGAAATAAGAGATTATGTGCACCAAAACACACACACAAAAATGTTCCAAGGGATTTATTCAGAATAGTGAAAAAAAACCAAACAAGTCAAAGTTTTCAGCAACAGTAGAATGTATACATTAATTGGGTTTTTTTCATTAAAGAAAATAC
>NW_023185850.1:0-840 GCF_002007445.2 Ailuropoda melanoleuca | reverse complement strand
GTATTAATATCCAGTAGTAGAAAGGAAACTGAGATTCAATGAGGCTGATTTATTTGTCCATAGACGCGGAGGAGACCTTCAGGCCTTCCAACTGGAGTGTTTCGTCAATGTCACCAAATGCTAATGATTATTTACTCTAAGTACTCTGGGGCTTTTACAAGTCATTTTTCATAACCTCAGCTCTTCTCCCTTTCCAGTAGTCTCTCATTGGACAGCCNTCTCTCATTGGACAGCCGTTTGTTTATCTTGTTCTAGAAGTGTCTTTCCCACCAGGAGCTGGCTTTTTCCAACACGTTTTATTTCTGTCTGGTGCCGTCATGACCTCTCAGGCCTCTCAGAGGTTTCTGTTGTTGGATTCTAAAGGTCTTGACAGCCTATCTGGTGGGATTCCGAAAACCAAACAGGACAAGAATGAGAGTGAGGAAGGAAAAAGAGTATGCTGGCCTGTTGACTCTGGCCTCAGGATGGTTTAAAGAGGAGTCCAAGGATAAAGTTGCATTTATGGACATGAAGCAGATCTTCAAAAAGGTGACAGAAAGACTAAAGCCAGGGTGAGAAATGGCTGTTGCGTTAGTCAAAACTCTTGAATCACAAGTGACAGTACTCCGTATAGCAGTGTAAGCTAAAACAAGAAATTAATTAGGTCCCATCACCAAATGGAAGGACAGAGCACAGTAATGTGGATGGAAGCTAACATCAGGGATGGCTGTGGTCAGGGATTCAAACTGGTGGGATGGCGGCCATTTCTCGTTTCTACTCTCCTCTGTGCGGTTTCTTCTTTCTCTGCTACTGCATAGTGGAGGAGGGGTATTGGAAAATAGACCTCTGTTTTGTACTCAA
>NW_023185849.1:0-974 GCF_002007445.2 Ailuropoda melanoleuca | reverse complement strand
CACAAGCAGGGGGAGTGGGAGAGGAAGAAGCAGGCTCATAGCTGAGGAGCCTGACGCGGGGCTCGATCCCAGGCTCCAGGATCACGCCCTGAGCTGAAGGCAGACGCTTAATGACTGCGCCACCCAGGCGCCCCTCCACCGTCCTTTCTATGGTTGAGTCGCATTCCGCGTTCCACCTTCCTTTGTATGGTTGAGTCGCGTTCCGCCANCCGCCGTCCTTTCTATGGTTGAATACTATTCCACCGCGTAGATACACCGCCTTGCGTTTATCCATTTGTCCACTGATGGGTTTAAGTTGCTTCCAGTGTGGGCTATTGTGAGTAATGTTGCTATAAACATTTGTGTAGAGGTTTGTGTGTCTACGTTTCTTTCAGTTCTCTTGCATAGATACTTAGGAGTGGAACTGCTAAGTCAGATGGTAAGTCTAGGCTGAAAATTTGGAAGTACTATCAAACTCTTTTCCAAAGTGGCTGCAGCATTTTACATTTTTGCCAGCAACGTATGAAGCTCCTAATTGCTCTACAGTCCAGCCAACATGTAATATTATCATGTGTTTTACTCTAGCCATCTTAGTGTGTGTGAAGCGTTATCTCGTTGTGGCTTTGCTTTACATTTTTCTACAACTAAGGATGTTTACTATGTTTTCATGTACTTCTTAGTCATTTGCATGTCCTTTTTGGAGACATGTCTATTCAAGTCCTTTGTTTACTTTTTATTCAGTAGTCATGTTATTATTGAGTTGTTAGAGTGGTTTATACATTACACATACAAGTCCTTTATCAGATACATGGTTTTTTAAAAAAAATATTTTATTTATTTGTTTGTTTGTTTGTTTTAGAGAAAGAGAGTGCGGGAGTAGGGGGAGAAGAATAGGGGGAGGGAGAAGGACAGGGAAAGAATCTCAAGCAGACTCAGCACTGAGCGTGGAGCCCGACACCAGGCTCCATCTCATGATCCCAAGATCATGACCTGAG
>NW_023185848.1:0-1443 GCF_002007445.2 Ailuropoda melanoleuca | reverse complement strand
TTAAATGTGAACATGATTTTTTAAAAAAAGGTGTTTCCTAGAAGTTTAAGGCACCAGTGGCTCTTACCTCTAGTTGACCATACCATACTCACATGGCCCTGTCCAGCTACAAGGGAGAGTGGGAAATAGGGTCCTTACTCTCCATTTCAAAATCGAGAGTAGGAATTCCAACTACCAACTGGCTCATATTTTGTATTTCTCATCTTAATCTTAATAACACTCAAGGAGGCAGGTGTTATCATCCCCGCTCTGGTGATGAGGAAACTGACGCTCAGAGGAGTTAATAGCTTGCTCCAAGCAGAGGGCTCCCCCATGGCACAGTTAGGCTTTAAACTCAGTTGGGCTTACTCTGAATTCTGTGACTTCGCCTTCCAGACATGACATTGTAACACCAGCAGAAGGCAGCAGGGGGGTCCCCCTGTTCAAAAAGACTCCCCCCTCCGGGGGGGAAGACGCCATCTCCCATCCCCACCTCTGGGGANCCATCTCCGGGGGGAAAACCGGCCTGCCTTCCCAACACCCAGGCTCAGCAGTTCAAGGAGGTGGGCTGGTCTGTGATGGGAACCAACCCCTGGCAATAACCGGGGGATCGCCAAGATGCCACATGTGTCCCCCCCAGCCCGCCGGGACACACAGGCTTGGCTGCTGTGGGTGGAGACACCCACTGGCTTTCTCTGGTGCCCCCATACCCCGCGCTATTGCTCACTGATATGATCTCGTCAACCTGAAAATAGGAGCCGCAGGGAGAGGCTCATAAGCGTTTATTTTAATTCAGGGATCACAGATTCCGGTAGATCCCCAACGAATGCTCCCCCTTGGAGGGTGGAGGGAAGAGGCTTTTATAAGGAAAAGGAAAGGGGTGGGGATTATATGAGTTAAGAGGATTACACAGAGATCTACTCCTTTACTGGTGTTAACAAGAACAATGTCCCTGGGATGCGTTGGCTAACTGTTCTGTCTCACAAAGTCTGCAACCAACAATGTTATGATGAGGATGGCCACTGTCCTGCTGACTTTTTTTTTTTTTAAGATTTTATTTATGAGAGAGAGAGCGCATAAGCAGGGGGAAGGGCAGAGGGAGAAGCAGATTCCCCGCTGAGTGCGAAGCCCGACAGGGGGCTCGATCCCAGGACCCGGAGACCATGACCTTAGCCGAAATCAAGAGTCAGATGCTAACCGCCGGAGCCGCCCAGGCACCCCTGTCCTGTTGACTTTTATGAACAATTGTCATCTTGCCCAGTCCAGAGTTTCTGGCACGGCTCAGAAGGGGCAGGTAAGGCAGTCTCTCTTCGGTGGCCTCTCTGACCCCATTTCCAAAATGGCTCCAATCATGTCAATTTTTCATGAGCTGAAGTGGCTGTGCCTGCATTGCCTGTGACAGAGATAACCCCAGGGGCCCCCCAAATCGAATGCTGCTCCATGGATATCAGCACCTTCTGCTCC
>NW_023185847.1:699-1873 GCF_002007445.2 Ailuropoda melanoleuca | reverse complement strand
GGGATATCTAACAGTTGTGTCGAATTTACCACTTTCTTGGTATAAGCACAAACTTAGTTTCTGTTCCTATTGAGGTTGCCGTGATTTTGCTGGTATTTACTCCATCTACAGTCAAAACCCTCCATTTCCTGGACCTCACCTGACTTTCTAACCTTATTTTCTTTTGTTAAGGAGAAATAATGATTCTGGAAGCAAAGGTGAAGTACTGAGGGAAGTTTTCCTGTCAAACAAGGCACCTGATCCAGATCAAAAGGTGGGCTCCAGGGATGAGACTCTGTGACCTGGGTCTCAGGAAAGCAGTGTGTCTGAGATCTGGAGATGTCCAGGCGAATTGGCTAGGCATTGTGGAAGCATAATTTTGTGTTTTGTCAGAAGGCAGTCTTTCCTATGGGCGTGAAGTGCTTGTTTCAGGGTAGTGGTGCCTCAGTTGTCCTTCCTGATTCAGGATTATGGAATCCTAGCTGTTATTATACAAGAAATCAAGTCTGGGGGCGCCTGGGTGGCTCAGTCGTTAAGCGTCTGCCCTCGGCTCAGGGCGTGATCCCAGCGTTATGGGATAGAGCCCCGCATCAGGCTCCTCCGCTGGAAGCTTGCTTCCTCCTATCCCACTTCCCCTGCTTGTGTTCCCTCTCTTGCTGGCTGTCTCTCTCTGTCAAATAAATAAATAAAATCTTTTTAAAAAAAAGAAATCAAGTCTGCATCTCCTCCTACCCTCAGGTGATATCATCATCATCATCACTAAGAGAATANATAGTATCATGTAAGCCTCTGGAGATGGGGGCCATGCCTCGTATTTCTTGGTGTCTTCCACGGATGTGTAGAATAAATTTTATTTTGGTCTAAGCTTTATCAACTATTAAAAGAAAATTGGAAGGTTTTTAAAAATGCTTAAAAATTTTTACTTGTAAGGGATTGTAGTCAACTTCAAAAAAATTTCTGGAACGGAACATTCTTTTTTTTTTAAGATTTTATTTATTTGTTTGAGAGAGAGAGTGAGAGACAGTGAGAGAGAGAACACAAGCCGGGGGGGTGGTGAGAGGGGGAGAAGCAGGCAGGGAGCCCAATGCAGGGCTCCACCCCAGGACCCTGGGATCATGAGCCAAGTGGAAGGCAGATGCCTAACGACTGAGCCACCCAGGCACCCCTGGACCTAAATATTCTTTAATCCAATCCA
>NW_023185847.1:0-607 GCF_002007445.2 Ailuropoda melanoleuca | reverse complement strand
TATAATATTTGTTAATAATATAATTATATGTAAGAATTACATAACCACATAGAATAGTTATATAATAGTACTAATTTTCTATATCATGTAATTTTATGATATAAAATTAGCCAATTTAATTTAATAATTAAAGCATATTTATGCTTAGTCCAAATTACATTTAATAATTCAAAATTTTTTTCNTAATTCAACATTTTTTTCCAAGTTTATCTCCATCTTACCAGAAAGTCTACAGATCAGGGGACCTTCTTTTAGCATAGAGTTGTGCCCTATTCTTTTAATCAAAAGGTTACAAAAGCAGAAGATAAAGATGACAGTAAAGAAAGACTATCACTTCCTCCCATAAGCAAAAATATAATTTTTAAGCTTAATTTGAAAAGGCAGTCTCAAGAAAAGGTAAAGATAATTCAGTATTTTTTCAGCCTACTGCTTGGGTTCTGCAAAGTTTCATGGACCGGTGTGCTTCTCAAATACACTCAGGGATCTGTGGCGTTATGCCAGGGGTATGCAAGAAAATGATGAATGCATCAATTTTGCTAGAAAATGTTTTGGGAAAAAGTGTATATAATTTAAATTGGTAAAGAAATTCAAATGTTTATTTTTTTAT
>NW_023185846.1:0-2883 GCF_002007445.2 Ailuropoda melanoleuca | reverse complement strand
CCCACCACTCCTTAACTCCTAAAGAAAACAAAAAGTTACATGAGAAATCTTTCTTATATTTGAAAGCAAACAAAAAATGCATTATCCAAAGGTCAACCAAATGCAGTTCACAGGAAGAAGGTATTACAGAGCTGTAAGATCTCAAATTTCTCCTCAACGAAAGATGTCACGTTCTTTTCAAAGCAACTTCTTTAGTGCACTGTAGAAAAAGTCATAATCAAAAGAAAGAAAAAAAAAAGCCAATACTAGCTTTTCTCTCTCTGTCCCATTCCCAGGACTCACCAGAATACTGCTATTTCCTTTCCAGCCCCCAGAAGGATGTCAACGGTCAACTTAGTTTGTTTTTTCTATCCCACTGACAATGAAGTGGTTGGCCTGGTGCCGTAAAAGGCAATAGATTTTTTTTTTAAAGCTGTGTGACCATGGCAACCTTGTTCTAAGTGCAAATCTCACAATGTGGGAGATCTTTTAAAACAAACAGTGAACCAATAAACTTAACTTCTGCTGTCTACAGAACCTATGCTGTAGTAAAGCTTGCTCACATCCCTATTTCACTCACCAGAACTATCCAAATACTTGGGTAAATAACCCGAGAAGGAAGCCAAGAGCAGGCCAACTCCTCCGTGGTAACTCTACCCCACAGGTCCCTCCTATTTTCCCTCCATACTCATGTGGAGACAGGACACTGGTTTGTGAATACTACTGTTACCTGGATTTCCGCCTCCCACCAGCCCATTGTTTAATTAAAACCTGTCCCCCCTAGGGATCAAGACTGTGAGATATGTAACAGCATGAAAATGTGTGTGTGTGGGTGTTGGGTGGGAGGGGATGGTTAAGAAGACCCAAGAAAACATGAAATGACATGTATCTGCCTCATAAGTTTGCTTATGATCCCAAACAAGTTCCACACTTGAGAATAAATCACTACATTTTATAAGAGTACACTTCTATACAACAATTAAGATTTTAAAGAATTAAATGGATATGTATTTAATATGGATACGGTTTTCAGAAAGTACTCCATGTGTCCAACAATAAAGAAAATGAGCATCTGCAGTCATGAATTTAAACAAGTGGGCCGTGGGAATCGTAACCATAGATAGTTACGGTCACAGGGTTTTCCACCACCTTCTAAATAGTTCACTTTAAACTCCTAGTCACTCTACTTAGACATTTAACAGCTACTTAGCGTGATGTCCTGCTTCAGGTGAAAATTCTGTGTCACTGTCTACACTGCCAGAGAGAGAGACAGAAAGCACTGTTGCTAAATAGCACAGGCAATAGTATCTAATGACTGATGACAGACTGTGAAAAATAATTTACCCTGAGTATTTAAAATGTCAGGGAAGCAATCAAAAAAAATANAAAAAAATCACAGTCTACAGAAGAGATTATGTCAATGACTGATGAGGCTTTTGAATTCAGTTGAAGTATTTGGGAAGTCCAGAAATGTCATAAGAGTAAAAGGATTACAAGAAGAAAGAAGTATGTCCTAGTGTAGATGTCATTTGCTAAAGCACCAGGAGAGTCCGTAACAAGCCATACGAGCAGTCAGCACTTTTATCATTTCATTGTTTGGAAACGGATGCTCTCATTCTTGAATATTTTTCTATGTGGGAAAACAATAAAATGATCTGGGATTCAGAGGCATGAATCACACATTCTGCTCTCAATTCTCGGCAATATTAGATCAACAGAGTGGGATTATGTCCAGATAGCTATTCTAATTTCATCTTCAAGGTCCTTATCTTGGGACTACATCAGGTTAATAAGTAAGACCACAAAACTTGAGGAAATACCCTCCATAGATGGGCTTCCATGTGGACACTGATTATACATATAAACTTTGGTGCTTGTATGGCTGATATTAGAAAAAACAGAACACACTGAAATATGAAAATAGTCTACAAGCTCTTAACTCATTCATGTGTTTTAGTTTAGGTTTGGATTTTTTTTTAATTAGAACTACAACCAAATAGAAATAGAAAGTCCCTTTGTACTTCTCTTAATTATCATTTTATTCCACAGCTTTTGGAAATATTTTATTTTGATAGGCTTTCAAACTTAAAGAAAAGCTGCAAGAATAGTCCCAAAACTCCTATATTCTTTTAACAAGATTCACCAATTTGTTAACAATTTATCCCATCTATTTTTATTCTCATTCTCTCCCTCCCAGCCCCTATCTCTCTCCTCTCTCATTCTCTCTCTCTCTCACACACACAATTTGACAGTAAATGGCACATATCCACCCTTTTTCCCCTAAATATTTCAGTGTGTATTTCCTAACAAGGAAACTCCTATACATAACTACAGTACAATTTCATTTTTTATTTCTTTAAGATTTGAGAGAGAGAGAGAGAGAGAGAGAGTCCACGCACATGGGATGGAGGGGGCAGAGGGAGAAGCAGACTCCCCACTGAGCAGGGAGCCCCCCACAGAGCTCGATCTCAGGACACCAGGATCATGACCTGAGGCGAAGGCAAACACGGTCACTGACTGAGCCACCCAGACGCCCACCACAGAACAATTTTAAAGATGAGGAAATATAACTTTGGTACAGTCCATATTCCAATTTTATTTATTGTCCCTATAATGTTCTCTATAGCTTCTTCCTAGTACAGGATCCAATACAGGATTATTCACTCAATTTGTCTTGTGTCTTTAGTTTTCCTTCCTCTGGAACAATTCCTCAGTCTGTCCTTCAAGCACTATTTCTCAGACACCTACCCTTCCGGGCCCCCTGGCTTGTTGGGATGGTTACAAAAGATTAAACATAGCACCCAAGCACCAGGTACCCGCAGTCCAGGTGAAAAGAAAGGTGTGCAGACGATAAGGAAGCACAGCATGAAATGTGCTAAGGGAGAAGGATACGCTGGATTCCTC
>NW_023185845.1:0-778 GCF_002007445.2 Ailuropoda melanoleuca | reverse complement strand
AAACCATATGATAATTGTCTTTATCTGCTTGACTTATTTTGCTTAGCATTATCTCCTCCACTCCTGTCCATGTTGCTGCAAATGTTAAGAAATCGTTCTTTTTGACGGCTGAGTAATATTCCATTGTATATATAGACCACCTCTTCTTAATCCAGTCATCTGTTGAAGGGCATCTCGGCTCCTTCCACGATTTAGCTATTGTGGACAATGCTGCTATGAACATTGGGGTGCATATGGCCCTTCTCTTCACTACTGCTGTATCTTTGGGGTAAACACCCAGTAGTGCAATGGCTGGGTCATAGGGTAGTTCAATTTTTAACTTTTTAAGGGACCTCCACACTGTTTTCCAGAGTGGCTGTACCAACTTGCATTCCCACCAACAATGTAGGAGGGATCCCCTTTCTCCACATCCTCTCCAACAATTGTTGTTTCTTGCCTTGTCTATCTTTGCCATTNCGTAAGGTGGTATCTCAATGTGGTTTTGATTTGAATTCCCTGATGGCTAATGATTTTGAACATTTTTTCATGTGTCTGTTAGCCATTTGTATGTCTTCATTGGAAAAGTGTCTGTTCATATCTCCTGCCCATTTTATGATTTGTTTATTTGTTTCTCGTGTATTGAGTTTGAGAAGTTCTTTGTAGATCTTGGATACTAGTCTTTTATCTGTAATGTCAGTTGCAAATGACATTCCATGGGGTGCCTCTTATTTTTTTTTGACGTTTCCTTGGCTGTGCAGAAGCTTTTTATCTTGAAAAAAATATTATTAATAAAAAAAGA
>NW_023185844.1:0-882 GCF_002007445.2 Ailuropoda melanoleuca | reverse complement strand
CTGTGGCACTTTAATGATCTTTTGTCTATGACCTACTTCTTTCTGGAAGATTTTGGTATGTTCTCCTTCTCTGGTGTTGTGATATTTCACGACAGTGTGACTATGTATTGATCTTTTTGTTAGCACTGAGATGAGCTCTCACTGGGCTCTTTCAGTCTGGAGATGTGTGTTCTTTGTGGGCATTCTGTTATTCNCTTTGCGGGCATTCTGTTATTTCTTCGATAGTTTTCTGTTTTTCCTCTTCTGTTACCTTTTAGAACCTCTGGCTTTCAAATACTGTTTTCCTGGATTGATTCCCTAAAGTTTAACTTTCTCTCTTCCATTTTTATTGATCCCCCCTCCCCCGGTTTTACAAGTTGATTTTGGTTGGTTTTTAACAAAGTAAAACTTCTGTCTCATGGATATCATACTTTCTTACCTCTCTAAGAATATTAACATTATGATTGTTTTTCTAGTATCTGTGTTTTGGTTCCTTATAGAGGTAAGGAACATTCCTACGTTTCTCTAAGGATATTAACATTATGATTGTTTTTCTAGTATCTGTGTTTTGGTTCTTTACAGACATAGGGAAATTTGCTCCCTTGTTAGAAACTTTTCTCAAATGCTTGGCAGTTCTTGGCTGTCCACAGGTGGCTGAGGGAAATGCCACATTGCTGATCAGCAATATCAGCGTGGTAGGGCAGAGCTTGTCAGCTGGGGGCTTTGCTGTCCAGACACAGAGCCCCAATCTGACAATTTTGTCACCTCTGTACACACCTCTGCCAACCCCGGGGGGCCCTGATGTCCGTATCTGATGTCTCTGCCCTTGGGCGGGTCACTTTGGTCCTGGAGGAGTTTCTTCCTGCTGGAGGGTGGGGCTGGGCTGGACATGGTCTCTGATCT
>NW_023185842.1:526-1064 GCF_002007445.2 Ailuropoda melanoleuca | reverse complement strand
CTCTCTCTCTCTCTTTCTCTCTCTGTCTCTGTAAACATCATTCGAAATGCTGAAAAGTGTAGAAAATGGGCCTATAATGTATGGGTATAATAATAATGAGCAAATCAAAATGTTGATCAAATAGTGAATTTTGCACACACTCACTAATAGTTTAAGAAAACAACAAGTAAATTAGAAACAGAAAAGGACAAATGAAGGGGGGAAACAGAGGGGCACAAGAACCATGAGAGACTATGGACTCTGGGAAACAAACTGAGGGCTTCAGAGGGGAGGGGGTTTGGGGATGGATAATACCAGTGATGGGTATTAAGGAGGGCACATTTTGTGATAAGCACTGGGTGTTATACACAAACAATGAATCATGGAAAACAACATCAAAAACTGAAGATATATTGTATGGTGACTAACATAACATAATAACAAAAATTAAATTAGATTAAATTAAAATTAAAAGAAGGAAAACAAGAAATCCCTTCCACACCCATCAGCCTGTCAAAAAATTTAAAGGGCTGTCACATCGATTGGGCTTGGAACTTTT
>NW_023185842.1:0-180 GCF_002007445.2 Ailuropoda melanoleuca | reverse complement strand
TTGTCTTATTTCACTTAGCATTATCTCCTCCAGGGCCGTCCATGTTGCAGCAAATGTTGAGAATTCGTTCTTTCTGACAGCTGAGTAATATTCCAATGTGTATATGAACCACCTTATCCCAACCCTGAGTTAGAGATTTCTCCAAATCTAAGAGTGAAGACTTTTTCCTTACTAAGGTCT
>NW_023185841.1:0-1013 GCF_002007445.2 Ailuropoda melanoleuca | reverse complement strand
TTGGATTTTTTCTTCATGTTACTTTCTTCATTTATTAATATAAAAACATAACTGATTTCTATATATTAACTCTGTATCTCCAACTTTACTAAATGTATTTTTTTCTAATAGTTTTTTTCTTTGTGAAGTCTTAGGGTTTTCTAAATATAGAACCANATATAGAACCCTGTAATCTGTTGATAGTGAGAGATTTACTTCTTCCTTACCAATTTGGATGTGTCTTATTTCTGTTTCTTGTCTGATTGCTGTGGCTAAGACTTCCGATATTATGTTGAGTAAAAATGGTGATAGTGGACATCCTTGTCTTGCTCCCATCTTAAAGAAAAGCTTTTGGCTTTTCACTATTATCTGTTGTTGGCTTTGGATTTGTTACATTGGCCTTTAACATTTTAATGTATGTTCCCCCTATACTCTTCATTGAGAGGTTGTTTTTTGTTTTTTTTGGTGTTTGGTTTTTGTTTGTTTGTTTGTTTGTTTTTACCATGAGTGTATGTTGAATTTTGTCAAATGCTTTTGCTTCATCTCTTGATCTGATCACACATTTTTATTCATTTTGTTAATGTGGTATACCATGTTGATTGATTTGGTGATGTTAAGCCATCTTTGCATCCCTGGAATAAATCCTGCTTGATTGTGTAAATTATTTTTTCCAAGTAATGTTGAACTCAGTTCACTAATTTTTGCATTTATGTACATTTGGTGTCAGGGTAATGCTGGCCTTGTGGAATGAATTTGGAAGTACTCCTTCATCTACTTTTTTTTTTTAAGTTTGCGAAGAACAGATATTAACTCTTGTCCAAATGTTTCATAAAATATACCTAAATCTATTACTCCTGGAGTTTTGTTTGTTGAAAGCTTTTTGGTTACTGACTCAGTTTTGTTATAAGAAATCAATCTGTCCATATTTTTTTATTTGTTTCTGATTCAGTTTGTAATATTGTGTGTTTCTAAGAATTTATTGATTTCTTCTAGGTTATCCCATTTGTTGGCATATAATTTCTTGTGTGGTATCT
>NW_023185840.1:0-1861 GCF_002007445.2 Ailuropoda melanoleuca | reverse complement strand
AAAAATGGGGAGATTATCCTTAGTAGATCAGATGAGCCCTTAAGGTTTCACATATTTTTTCCAAAATGGTAAAAATGAGCTTTCCTAAGCCTTCTCTCCAAACTTCAGCAACACCTGCCTCTGTTTTTTTCTGTAAATCAGGGGTAGAAAGGACAAGTCCTTAGAGCAGCCCATGAACAACACGTACAGAAGGTTGATAACATGCATGTACACAAGACAGTAAAAGACCGAAAGATGGTGATCTTCTGCAATTCAGAATTTCATGACCACTGGTGTTGAGTGTGACACCCCGAGGTTTCACACGTCTGAAGATGACATCTGCTTTTTATTTGATAATAGTGCACCAGTGCACCTCTTAGGCACTGCTCAGCTCTCAAGGTAATATTTGACATGGAAGACAGACATGAATGCTATTGTTTGCACATGTATTTCAACAATAAATGAGAGTGAATATACTCAGGCAGACCTCCTCTTCCACAGTGCTAATGAGCACGGAGCTGGAAGAAAATGCTGCGCACTTTCTTCAAAATGACTTGTTTGCCAGTTGAAATCTGCAAGAATTTCCTTCCATGGAATGAGAAGACACAAATAACAACAGGAACCAGTGTGCAGCGCTAGGGATTTCTTTGGATTAATACTGTTATCTCAGCAGATGATCAATTCTTTGTGGAACAAGAACAATGAACAGTCACTGAGGCCTTTCTCGTTTTCGTCTGCTAAATGGTATCTCGACTCATTTGATTCTCTTCCCTGAAGTGAGTCACTTTGCTACTTAAAATAATTAACTGAGAATTAGGAGATGAAGTACAAAAGAAATGGTGCCAGAGCTTTACAAGAGAGGAAGCAGAGGGTAGTGTTTCAACTGTGGGCTTTGAAGTCACATGACTTGGTGGTCAACTGTGGACTCTGCCATTTGTAGCCAGGTGATCCAGAATTAATTTGAAAATCTAGTTCCGTTTCCTCATCTGCTAAATGTGCTGCGTGAAGAAGAAATAAAACAGGCGCCAAGCACCTAGCACTTTGTCTACCATAGAGTAAATGCCCAGTAAACAGTGGGTATTATTAATGTTACCTATCAAAACTTCACGTCCAGTCCCCCTTCCTGCTTGTGCCCTCCCCAGGCTACATTAGTGACAGGGTTCTTTTTCACAGGCCTCACCCTGCTCCTCTTCTGATGAAGATACTGGAGGGCTCTCCAAGGTCTGGACCAGTGGTGTTGAATCCTTTATCCCTTTGAGAATGCTATGCGACCCCACCACAGAAAATGTACACACACACACACACACACACACCAGACTTTACATATAATTTCCAAGGTTCATGGTGAATGTTTGTCAGTTTTTCTGTCTGAAACATGGCAGCCTCTAATCAAGACTGGTATACCAGATAGAAGCTTTTGGTCTGGAGAATCTATTTCAAATTCTTCGTAAGAGGGTCCCAATGTGCTTTTCCACGCTTCCTTCCTAGGGACTGTCAATTTCCAACATGCACCCTTGGCTTTGGCCCTACCAGCTCTCTCACCCTTCCCAAGTGTACCGTACATCACCCCTGCACTTAACTCTGCTACCCTCTGGGATCGTGCACCCCATTTCCCTGTCCTCCTCCTCCTTATCCTTCAAGTCTCCACTCAAATGTTTTATGTATGAACATCTTAAGTTTTATAGAAGAATTAATCACTTCCTCCCCTGTGGTTATGTGTCATAACACGGTGCACTGTAAACTGTATCAGTTGTGTATTTATTTCTTTTTCTGAGATTGTAAACACTTCAAAGAAAGAAACCATTCTGTATGCTTTTACGTCTCTCACTTCAGTTAGCACAGTACCGGGCATGGGGAAGGGGTTCAAAAAATATTTTTTTTT
>NW_023185839.1:563-856 GCF_002007445.2 Ailuropoda melanoleuca | reverse complement strand
ATCTTAGGGATGTAGGCTTCTTCCTTAAAGATTTTATTTATTTGAGAGAGAGAGACAGACAGTCAGCAAGAGAGGGAACCCAAGCAGGGGAGTGGAAGAGGAAGAAGCAGGCTCCCNCTTTCTGGAACGTTGTGATCACACCCTAATCCGAAGACAGGCGCTTAATGACTGCGCCACTCAGGCGCTCCGGGTTGTGGGCTTCTTGATTTTTCAGCCTGCCTTCTGGGGGAGGTGCCTGCCGGCCGGTACTCAGAAAACCCTGTTTGGGTAGCGTCTCCGTGTCCCCTGCGAGG
>NW_023185839.1:0-285 GCF_002007445.2 Ailuropoda melanoleuca | reverse complement strand
GCGTCTCTGTCCTTTGTGTTTCCAACCCTGCCAGCCGCCAGTCGCCAGCCGCCCTGCGCGGGCTCCCGGAGCTCCCCGTCTCAGTCTGGTGTCTCGTGGATGCTGACCGTGAGTCCGCCTGCTCCCCCGTGCAGGTGGCTCTCCAGCCACCAGCCGCCAGCTGCCCCGCACATGCTCCTGGAGCTCCTGGTCTCAGCCTGGATCCAGTGAGCATACCGGAGCTCCGGAGCTCCATGAGATGCTTGGTGGCGCACGCTCCCAGCTCACGGACTCAGTCTGCTGTTT
>NW_023185838.1:0-875 GCF_002007445.2 Ailuropoda melanoleuca | reverse complement strand
ATGTTAGTATAGTGAATATCACTTTCAAAAACTACCATGTTAAAATATAGAACCTGGTCTGCATGTGTGTGAGTGTGTGTGCACAAGTGCAATATTTGGAAGAGAAACTTAAAAAAAATAAATTGTTCTCAAAGTCACTTACAAATATACTCATTATTATTTGTGTAGTGTTTAAATATATATACTCATTTCATGGCTATTTCTACACACTTTTCAACATAGTTATTTTTTAATGATTTTTTTATTGTATTATATTAGTCACCATACAGTACATCCCCGGATTCCGATGCAAAGTTCGATGCTTCATTAGTTGCGTATAACACACAGTGCACCATGCAATACGTGCCCTCCTTACTACCGATCACCAGTCTACCCCATTACCCCACCCCCTCCCCTCTGAAGTCTTCAGTTTGTTTCTCATAGTCCATAATCTCTCATCTTTCATTCCCCTTTCTGATTACCCCCCCTTTCTTTATCCCTTTCTTCCTCTACTGATCATCCTTGTTCTTATGTTCCATAGATGAGATAAATCATATGATAATGGTCTGTCTCTGCTTGACTTATTTCACTTAGCANGAGAAATCATATGATAATTGTCTTTCTCTGCTTGACTTATTTCACTTAGCATTATCTCCTCCAGTGCCGTCCATGTTGCAGCAAATGTTGAGAGTTCATTCTTTCTGATAGCTGAGTAATACTCCATTGTATATATGGACCACAGCTTCTTAATCCAGTCATGTGTTGAAGGGCATCTTGGCTCCTTCCACGATTTGGCTATTGTGGACAATGCTGCTATGAACATTAGGGTGCATATGGCCCTTCTTTTCACTACATCTGTATCTTTGGGGTAAACACCCAGTAGTGCAATGGCTGGA
>NW_023185837.1:0-3960 GCF_002007445.2 Ailuropoda melanoleuca | reverse complement strand
CCAGTGTTCTGGGATCAAGCCCCACATCAGGCTTCTCTGCTGGGAGACTGCTTCTTCCTCTCCCACTCCCCCTGCTTGTGTTCCCTCTCGTGCTGGCTGTCTCTCTGTGTCAAATAAATAAATAAAATCTTAAAAAAAAAAAAAAAAGAAAGAAAGAAAATCAATCTTGCAGAAGAAACTGCCACCAAGGGCAGCCGGCAGGGGGTGTGGAAAGAAGGGGCTTTGCCTTGAAGATGAGCAGGTGGACGAGTTTAGAAGCAGGTGGAGGGCAGAGACCCAGAACCAGCAAGTCCCAAGAGTGTCACAGTTTGTAAAGTGCTCTCCTGCCTACCTTGCCTCATTGGCTCATTCCAACAATTCAGGGTAATTTTCTCCCATTTACAGAGGAAGGAACAGAGACTCTGGGGAGGAGGACAGGCTTTGCCATGCGCTGAATGTTAATGTTCCCCCAGAATTCCTATGTTGAAATCCTAATCCCCAGTGTGATCGTATTGGGGGGAGTGTGGGAGGTGATGAGGTCATGAACAGGAGTAGTACCCATATGAAAGAGACCCCAGAGAGCTCCCTTCCCTCTTCTGCCAAGTGAGGACACAGAAAAGACAGCCGTCTATGAACCAGGAAGCGGGTTCTCAGCAGACACCTTGATCTTGGACTTCCTGGCGTCCAGAACCATGAGAAATAAATGTCTGTTGTTTAAGCCACCCACTCTGTGGTATTTTTGTTATAGCAGCCCAAATGGACTTAGACACTTCTGCAAGTCAGCACAACAAGGAAGTTCCAGGGGCAGACCCGGCATCTGGAACTACAGACCCCAAAGCATGGCAGGGGTCTGCAAACTTCTGTAAAGATCTACAGTGTAAGCATCTGTGGCCGTGCTGGCCATCTGGTCTCTGTCTCAAATATTCAACTTCCCTTCCTTGTATCATGAGAGCTGCCATATGTAAATGAATGAGTGTGGCTGTGTTCCAATAAAACTTTATTTACAAAAACAAGTGGACAGCTGGTTTTGTCCTTTGGTGAAAGGACAGTGAAATAATAAAAAATACGTTACCTATTAGTCTCGGCCTCCAGGTTCTGGCACAGAGCTTGTAAAACCCTGGTAATTTCCTAAGTGGTAATAGCACTAGGAGCATCTTCTGATCTGATATTTGACCTTTGACCCCAGTTCCTGACGCCAAATGCCCAAATCCCTTGGAATTTCCTCTGTGATAGGAAATGTCTTTTGTTCTAATGAGGCAATGTCTGCTGGGCTCCTTGATCGCTCAGGGTGGGGACTGGCCACCAGAAAGACCAAGCACTGATGAGAAGTTTGGAACCTTCAGCCCTATCCATCATTCTCAGGGAAGGTGGGGCGGGGAAGGGATGGAGATTGAGTTAACTATCCATCACACCTGTGTCATGAAGCCTCCATAAAAATCCCCAAAGTGTCGGGTTTGGAGAAAATCTGAGACTTGTATCTGAAGTGGGGTGCAGGCTTGCAGGACTCGGCCCCGAACCTGTGGGATCTGAAACTGACTCCAGGTAGCTTGTGTCAGAATTCAGTTCAATGGCAGGCCACGCAGCTGGGGCCAGAGACCTGCCCAATGTGTAGCAAACCCACACCCCTCTGGGGTCCACAGGATTGTGCAGTAAGAGTGTGAGATAAAGGAGGAATGCACGGGAGTGCTTTCCCCACTCACTGATCCCGTACGAGAATGCCTGGCAGCACCAGGCTGGCCCAGGCTGCCTGCCTTGGGGACACAAGTGGGGACACAGTGGGGACAGCAGTGGGGTAAGAGCTAATGTGGCTGACCACCCCACACGCAGGGCCGGCCCCAGCTCTTCCCAGCGGCCAGTCCTCTTGTAGGCAGCTTGTAGCCCTCCTGCCAATGTCCCCCTGCTCCTTGGAGGTGGCCATCTGCCTGTTGCCTGCCAGAGCCACTCTGACACAGGGGCCCTGCCGCCTGTCCATGTCCTCCCCCGTGGCGAATGCAGAGACTGCCAGGCCCCATCTGTTCCATCCACACAAGGAAGCCGGGATGGAAAATCCCTCTGCTTTACGTTCTGGATGTGCTACCAACTAGGAGATGCCCTCAGGGGCCTCAGTTTACCCCTCTGGGCTCAAAGGCCCACCCAGATCCCACTTTCCAGGATGCCTTCACCTCCTTTGTGCCACGCCTCCTCTACCCACGTTTCAGATCCCACAGACTGTCACCTCCTCCACTGCTATGGGCTGAACTGTCCCTGCCCCCCAGTCACAGGCTGAAATCGTAACCCCTAGTACCTTAACATGTGATTGACCTACTCGATGACAAGATCTTTACAGAGGTAATTATGTTACCATCAGATCAGTGGCGTGGCCTGTCACCTGGTACCACTGGTGTCCTTGTAGGAGGAAATCCGAACACAGACCACTCCAGAGGGAAGACCACATGAAGACTCCCCCATACAGGCAGAAGAGGGCCAGCCACAAGGAACACCCAGAACACAGCCTTCCCTTGTGGGCCTCTGAATGGGCCAAAGCTGCCGACACTATGATCTTAGACAATGAGAAATGAAATATCTGTTGTCCAAGCCCCCTGGTGCGTGGTTCCCTATCGTGGCAGCCAGGACAGACGGCCACAGCCACATCAGCATCCTCGCCATCCCACTCCTACCCTCATCCCTTGGACTGAGCACTTCTGTGCCACAGAATGCACGAATGAACGAGTGAATGAGTTCTAGGCCTCACATATTATTAATTCACTGAACCCTCTCCACAGCCTTTTGAGGGCTGGTTCTATTTTTATGAGAACGAAGATCAGAGAGACTAAGCCACCAGCCCAAGGGCACACAGTGAACAGGAGGCAGAAGATGGATCTAAACCCAGGCCCTGGATGCTACTCTAGAATGTTCAGCCAATGGCCTGTTCTGAAAACAATAATAATGCTCTCACTCACGCTGTGCACAACACTATGCTAAATGTACATGGTGTCATGGACCAGATGCTTGTGTCCCCACAAGTCACACATTAAAGCCCTACCCCCCACTCCTGGTGTGATGGCATTTGGAGGTGGGGCCTCTGGGGGGTAATTAGGGTTACATGAGGTCATGAAGGGGAGGCCCTCGGGATAGGACTGGTGTCCTTAAAAGAAGAGGAAAAAATCAGAGCACAGTGAAAAGGCGGTGGTGATTGTGTAAGACTGATGAATCACAGACCTGTACCTCTGAAACAAATAATACCTTATATGTTAATTTAAAAAAAAAAAAGGGGTGGTGGTCTACAAGCCAGGAAGAGAGCCCTTGCTGGGAACCAAATCGGTGAGCACCTTGACCTTGGACTTCTCAGCCTCCAAACTGCAAGAAATAAATGTCTGCTTGGGCCACTCCATCTGTGGTCTTCGGCTACGGCAGTCTGACCCGAGACGCGTGGCAAGTCCCACGTAATCCCCACGACACGGTTCCCAGGTGGCCCCTCACCCCCACTTTACAGACAAGGAAACTGAAATTCAGAGGTTACTGGTTACTACCTAGCCAAGGTCATCAGAACAATCCAAGGTCACCCTGCTGAGGTGTATGTGCGGGTCAATCTGACTCCAAGCAGGGCATCTACTCACCACACTCCACCCCAGAAATAGGGGTCAGATGCACTCAAAACAAGCCCTTCCTTTTCCTCTCCCTCCCTCCAGAAGGTCTGGGGGATCCCTAACCCCTGCATGTGGCGGTAACGACACTGATGTCTTTATTCCGCATCTCAGCACAAGCCAGGAGAGAGTCTGGGGGGTTTCTGCCTCTCTGTGTCGCGGGACGGCCTGGCCCAGCAAAACGAAGATTCAGAAGCCAGCTGTTGGCAAACCCACGGGCAGGGGTCTTCGTTGGGGGTTCTGTGGGATTGAGGGGTAGCGAGAGCATGTTCGGTTTGGGGCACAGCGGCCAAAGGACTCAGGGATAGGGAGGGAGGCCTCTGGTCCCTCCCTGGCTCCTCACACAGGTCCTGATGAT
>NW_023185836.1:0-4701 GCF_002007445.2 Ailuropoda melanoleuca | reverse complement strand
AGGAGCCTGATGTGGGGCTCGATCCCATAACGCCGGGATCACGCCCTGAGCCGAAGGCAGACGCCTAACCGATGTGCCACCCAGGCGCCCCGGGACATTTCTATCACCATAAAAAATGCTACTGGACAGTGTTGTTCTGCAGACGGTAATACCAAGAAGACAGGAAACTTGCCCGCAAAGGGTGGTTACTTTTCATTTGACAAATTTTTAGTGACAGTCCCCTTTGTGCGGGCCCTATTCTGAGCACAAGAAAAGATCTATAATTGAACCAAATTTCCTACATTGGAGGAAGCGATTATTGCGATTATTTTTACTGCAGGTTTTTGTGATTTCCTAGTGAGTGGGCAAGAGTGTGGTATTTAAAAATATTAGTAAGTAGTTGAGCAATGTGACTTCGAGACTGAGCAGGGTGATAGGAGTAAATTTACTTATTCTCTCTAAGACTTTCCTCATCTGTAAAATGGGTATGGTAATAATTTCACAGGCTTGTTTTGAAGATTAAATAAGGACATGGACGAAGAGGGTTTACATACAGTGTTCGAATCTAGTTTGTTCATATAATATGGTATTTCCTCTGCTGTGTGGGTTTTATTGGTTTGTTATTAAGGATCTAATTCAGGATATTCCTAAAGGCTACCTGACAAAAAAATACTGAAGTCATGCTTAAGGTGCCATTGGAATCCGGATATTCTTTAGTGCACATTTGACAATGCATCGGTCACATAATAATCTAACAGCATTCTTGTTGGGCTTGGTTACTGTAATGACAGGATGTTACCTTGAAGATGTTCTAGAAAATAGAATTGAATTCGCGTGCTGTAAAGGCAAGGAAAGTAAAACGCTGGGAAGTGAGGTGCCCAAGGTCACAGCTTGCAGAGACAAACAGACTAGAATGTGGGTCTCTACTCATCACATACAATGTGCTTAGCATTTCAGCAAATGGCCTTCAATCTCTGTCTCTCTGGCAGCGGCTCCACCTCCCCAAAAAAGTTACTACCAACACCTGACCATCCCTCAGGCCAGTCAGTCTCCTCATCCTGGGGCAGGGAAGTGGGCGTTCACTCAAACTAAGGCAGCACTCCAGGTGCACTCGGGAATAGCTGCAGCGACCCCCACAGCAGTCGTGGTGCTGGCGGCCCGGGGAGAAGTTTCCCTTCCCTCCTTTTTGGTGCTG
Organism: Ailuropoda melanoleuca; assembly: GCF_002007445.2. NCBI lineage: Eukaryota > Metazoa > Chordata > Mammalia > Carnivora > Ursidae > Ailuropoda > Ailuropoda melanoleuca. Next base: position 3,527 of record NW_023185836.1, on the reverse strand, counting down.
CTTTGTGCATTCCGTTATCTCCCCACCAAACCTAAGGAGTCTCTCTCCAAAACTACAGGCCTGGGAGGGGAGGCAATTTCCCCTTTCTCCTCCTTGATGTTAAGGTATCCAGTGCTAGGGATCATCTACCAGGAGATGTGCCCGAGTTACTCCTTTTTTCTGGTCCCTGCATGGAAAAGAATCTTGTGCTTTCTCCTATTTTAAGTGACACATTCAAATTTTGGTAGAAAGAGTAAACGTTGAAGAGAAATTGCACATATAGATCCTTGGATACAAAGCAGGGAATAGAATAATCCTCAGCCAGGTTTGAACTTGTCGACCAGAAAGGGAGGAGTTTTACAAAAGTGATCAATTTCACTTGATGGATGTGAGGCTGTGAATAAAAAAGGCTTTTTTTTTTTTGTATAAAGGACTTTTTCTTACTTTCTTGTCCTCCAGCATCCAAAACATTTTTATATTCCCATTAGAAAGCCCAGAGAATGAAAATTACAGCGGACTCTGGATTATTCATGGGCCACCTGGATGCTTCCACCTCCTGCCACCAAGGTGGGTCCCCATCCAATTACATAGTTCAGGCAGTGAGGGAGGTGGGCTCCTTAGTTCCCTCTTTTCCTGACTTCCCCACTGCCAGGGGGAGGGAGCAAGGGTGGGGAAAAAGGCTTTTCCCAGGAACTTGGGCAGAAGGAGGATGCATCAGCATTTCAAAGCCAAGTAACACAGGAAGAATAACTTGATTACCAAACAGCTGCATTACTAATGTGTGGAATCTGGGGTAGCCGTATATACGTTTGATTTTTCTGTTAGAAATGTTTCTAAGGAATTAAACAATTTAGTGTCTGAGTAACAGGCACCAATATGGTTTGGCCATTGTAGGAGACAAGTGTGCAGTTACAGATTAATGAAGTTGTACAAGTGATCAGATTATGCTTGGGTTTTGAGAAGTTTTCCTTTTTTAAGGAGTATGGGTGAGTCTTTATGACATGATTGAATTTGTAACAGAAAGCCTGGCCTTGCAATTGGATGCTGATTGGGATCATCATAAAGTGCTTGTATTTCCTTTGGAATCTTACGGCATCGAGGGCGTACAAAAATGTCCCAACAGGAAGAGGAGGGAAGAGCAGGAAGTGTATGGATACTTAGATAAGTATGGAAACTGTCACAAAATAGCATACTGTCCTGTCCCCTCCACACCAACGGAGCAAGCAAGCAATCACAAACTCGTTTGTACGTGCAGTGTTCATTGCCTGGCTGCCTTAGCACCTTTAGCCGTGAGGGCTTTTCTCTGCGGACAGGCAGGGCGCTCTGGATGTTCTCTAGGGCTACACAAAAATGGGGACTGATTTCAATTTGGATAAAGGTAACATGGCTAAACCTCTGTCTGTATCATGGCTCATTTGGAGATCAGAATAACAAAGGAATAGAATTTCTTGCCCATCTGTGAAGAGCTTTAAGTTAGAGTTAGAGGATCCCTGGGAGCAGATGGAATGATCCAGTAGATGAGCAAGTACGCTCTCGCCTACCATGTCTCTGGGGGCCTGGCAGCCTCCTGGGCCCTGCCAGCCTGGAGCAGGAGCGCCTAACTGACCTCTGACAGTGTGGTCTGCTGCATTTCTTCCCTCCCTTCCTTCTTGGCTTGTTCGGTGGCTCAGCACCACTCATTCTGGCTCCATAACTCACAGCGCCCAGTTTTCCAATAGTTACTTTAATTTATGACATGGTTTGGACACACGCATTGGCCATGACCTTGGCCCTCAGCCCAGAATATTATTTTCAGCATTTATCCTCTGGCTCTCCCTTTGCAACCATGGGCAGGAGGTGCTCCATCCTACCACGGCCCCACGGCCCAGGCCCAGGGGGACAAAGGCCAGGGCAAACCTAGTGCAGTTTCCACCCCCAGCTCCCAACCAGGTAAGAGGTCCACATGGGAGTGGGACGGAGTGACGGAGTTGGCTGAGTTTGCGGCTGTGAGTCCTACTTTTACAATGACATACCAAATATGTTTCTTCTGGCAGCACTCGGGTCGCCGCACTCATCCTATAAAGAAACTTGGCACTCACTCAGGTTTTACTTTGAGGGGACAAAACATATCCATGTAGCACCTGGAGAAGATGTACGAAGCTAGTTTGTTGAGCCATGCCAACGGATATGCTTGGATCACATATTCACCCCAATATAGAAGCACTCTTAACGAGGGAGGGACAACAGAATAAGATCTCTCCCAGAGCACTGAGTTCACCCTGGGCCTGAAGGATATGAAGGACATATCCCATGCATGGGCAGTAAAAAATGAGGGTGGACAGTACCCACATGAGCCACACAGAGAAGTTGGATCTGGCGGACACCCTGACGGAACAGAAGAATGGGATCTAAGTCCCCACCACAGGGCCATGGATAACTACATAGGGCAGGCACAGCCATCGCCCAACAGAACAGGTCCCCAGAGCTGATACACATCACCGGAGAGAAGTGTTCAGGAATGGAAAAGCCCTAAAAACAGACCTAGAAGGAACAGGGAGGACATTTAAACTAGTGTAGGACCAAAGAGTTTCTATTTGTTGTTACTCTAGTGCTGTTTATTCAGGTGATACTCTAAGACACACTCAACTGTGTGTACAGGATGAATAATGTATTTCGTAATTTACATTTTTCTAATTGAAAAAATTTCAGGAATTGCCCCAAGTAAATCGCATGCATGATTTAACAGGAGATGAATAAAATTTTAACATTGAAAAAAGCTCTGAAATGGTGCTGTTTCCGAACGAAATAGAATTAGAGAATGGTTCTAATCCTTGGTTCTGTGCTTTCATGAGATCAGCAGCTGGAGTGGGTTAGCTTACAGAGCCAATGCATAGCAAGAACTAGAGTCAGTCAGTCCACCTCTTACTGGGTGGCACTTGAAACTTCTGAAGGCGCCTCTGAATCGATTCTGTCGCTTGCTCCTCAGGCCAACTACAGAAGGCAAGAGACGGTTTTGTGTGTCACCGGACAGAAAACCGCCTCCGTGAGCCCAGCGCCATCCTCTCCAGAGAGCGGTGGGAAGACCAGCGCTAGGCCAACCTTCCACGCCTGGTGAGCACTTACTGCTCTGACTGCTTCAGACCTTCCCTCCTTGCCGGGAGCTCCACCTCTTCTTGGGGAAAGTCGCTTCTCTCTCACTCCGAATCTGGTGACACACTCCCAGCCAGGGCCGCTGACCTGACCTGAGGCGACCAGAGTCTTTTTTGGGGACTTTTCAACTGTGATCAGGCTTGGGATGAGGAGATGGGCAATTTGGTCAAGTTTTAATTTTCTTTCTTGGGGCAAAATTGTGAGATGTGTGGGGCGGGCTGGGGGGCAGGAGCTATTGGCGGCTGTGTGTCCCGGGCATGTGTAGGGGGTTTAAGAAAAATAAAAACAATATGCAGTGAGAACAGAGAGAGTCTTCCCAGCATTCGAATTTCTGGTCCCAGTGGTTTTGAGACTCTGTTGCTTCTTTTCCATGGTTACTTGAGACTTTCAATAGACTTCTTTTTTTTTTTTTTTTTTTT
>NW_023185835.1:0-1286 GCF_002007445.2 Ailuropoda melanoleuca | reverse complement strand
TACATATTCTATTAAATAGAATATGTATAATTATACACAAATATGTACTATTAAATTTAGTTAATAAATATATTTACATGTAAATGATTACTTAATTATAATGATGATTAAGTAATATGTACATATTACTTAATAGATAGAGATTGAGTCTTAGAGTATAAACCAGTCCCCTCCACTTCCCTTAACCTCATGCTTTTGGTTCCATGCTCCATTTCCCAGCAGGTGTCTGTAAAACTCCCAAACAAAACTATCAGGACTTGTTAACCTCCAGTGAATGCAAGAAAGGCTCTCAACTCACAATTTGGTTGAAAAGAAAAAAAAAATTAACCTTGACTCTTCAGTTAAATCTTTAGAAAGTACTATAGCTTCCTACAGAACAACTCCTCACATTTTAAAATCTACTCTATCAAAACAGAACCCTGAGACAGATCTCACTCCCTTGGGTTCACAAATGCCGTTAGTTCAGATGCTATTTCTTCTTAGAACATTTGTATTCCATTTACAGAGAGGTTAAGATTGCATGGTCAATACCATTTGGCAAATAGAAGTTTCAAGTTTCCTTTTAATTCTACTGGCCACATTGGCTGTAATTAGTCTTAATTTTCAGTCTTCTACTAATTTTTTACTATATTAAAAACTCACTTTTGTTACATATAATTTGCTATAAAAATTGCACACAAAATCTCAACCAGAAACCAAAGAAATATATAACTACAAATATATGAACATTTCAATATATTTGTTATATACTTGCATTTCCTTATTATTCAGTAATGCAAAAAGATAAAGTGAAAGAGACATGGCTGTAATTATTTGTAAGTCTTAGGCCGTCATCTTATTGACAGTAAATCAAAATGTGGATGGTGATAATTTGTTCTCTTCCACAGGGTAATTTACTGAAAAAATGGAACCATCTAAAGGAGAAAATATTAAGGATCCAGCTGCTTCTGCAGCCAATTTTGCCATATGTTAATACTGGATGTATTTTTTTGACACTTCACATATTTCAAAAAAAAACATTTCTGCTGAAAGTCATATAGTATGTCTTTCTNTTCTGCTGAAAGTCATATAGTATGTCTTTCTGCGGTTCTAGTACCAATGTACTTACTGCAATTTCTGGAAATCTACCACAGCATTAAGCAGTGACACTTTGAGGAGGCAAGGGATAGTAACACCAAATTGAAACCCACACATGGCCCCAAACTTTAACTTGAAGTGGTAGGGTCAATGCCTTCTACCTCCAAGTATTTACTGAACTGCATTATTTTGCAATTTCTTCAATTTGA
>NW_023185834.1:1512-1680 GCF_002007445.2 Ailuropoda melanoleuca | reverse complement strand
TTCCAATCCATGAGCATGGAATATTTTTCCATCTTTTTGTGTCTTCCTCAATGTCTTTCAAGAGTGATTCAGAGTTTCTAGAATATAGATCCTTTACGTCTGTGGTTAAGTTAATTCCAAGGTAACGTATGGTTTTTGGTGCTATTGTAAATGGGATGGATTCCCTAA
>NW_023185834.1:0-1269 GCF_002007445.2 Ailuropoda melanoleuca | reverse complement strand
GCAAGGACTTCTAATACTATGTTGAATAATAATGGCGAGAGTGGGCATCCTTGTCGTGTTCCTGATCTTAACGGGAAAGGCTTCCAGCTTTTCCCCATTGAGAATGATATTTGCTGTGGGCTTTTCTTAGATGGTTTTTATGAAATTGAGGAATGTACCCTCTATCACTACAGTCTGAAGGGTTTTAGTCAGGAAAAGATGCTGTATTTTGTCAAATGCTTTTTCTGCACCTATTCAGAGAATCATATGATTTTTGAATTTTTCTTTCTGGATAAAATCTAAGACACTGACAGATTTGCGAATGTTGAACCACCCTTGCATCCCAGGGATGAATCCCACTTGGTCAGGATGGATAATCCTTTTAACGTACTGTTGGATCCTATTAGCAAGGATCTTGTTGAGGATTTTGGCGTCCATATTCATTAGGGAAATCGGTCTGTAATTCTCCTTTTTGAGGGGGTCTTTGCCTGGTTTGGGGATCAAGGTAATATTGGTCTCATAGAATGAGTTTGGTAGCTTTCCTTCTGTTTCTATTTTTTGAAATAGTTTTAGGAGAATAGGCATTATTTCTTCTTTGAATGTTTGGTAGAATTCCCCAGGAAAACCATGCGGGCCTGGAGTTGTTTTTTGGAAGGTTGTTTATCACTGGCTCACTCTCTTCATAATTAATTGGCCTGTTTAAAAAATCAATTTCTTTNCAATTTCTTCCTGTTTCAGTCTTGGTAGTTTATAGGTTTCCAGGAAGGCCTCCAACTCTTCCAGATTGCTTAATTTATTGGCATAAAGCTGCTTATAAAAGTTTCTAATAATCCTTCCAATTTCATTGGTGTTGGTTGTGACCTCTCCTTTTCATTCATAATTTTATTAATTTGGTTCCTTTCTCTATTCTTTTGGATAAGTCTTGCCAGTGGTCTGTCATTTTATTGATTCTCTCAAAGAACCAGCTTCTAGTTCTGTTGACCTGCTCTACTGTACTCCTGGTTTCTAATTCATTGATTTCTGCTCTAATCTTGGTCAACTGCTTCCTCGTGCATGGATTAGGCCTCTTCTTCTGTTGCTGCTCCAGCTTCTTGAGCTGAGAATATGAAAACTGCATNCTGCATTTTAGATTTTTCTATTCTTTTGAGTGAGGCTTGGATGGCTATGTATTTCCCTCTTAGGACTGCCTTTGCAGTATCCCATAGGTTTTGAACTGTTATGTTTTCATTCTCGTTGGTCTCCACAAATTGTTTAAATTGATTTTTGATTTCCTGGTTTATCGAATCATTC
>NW_023185833.1:0-1759 GCF_002007445.2 Ailuropoda melanoleuca | reverse complement strand
TTTTTTTGTGACCTTGACAATATTGAAGAGTACTGATCAGATTCTATAGGATGTCCCTAGATTTTGGTTTGTCTGATATTTGTTGATGATTATACTTGTGTTATAGATTTGGGAGAAGACTATCCCAGAAGTGAAGGGTCTTTCTCATTGTGTCATATTGGGGATACATGATAACAACATGACTTGTTACTGGTGATGTTAACATTGACCACTTGATTAAGGTGGAGTCTGCTAGGTTTCACCACTGTAAAATTAACTATTTTTCCCTTCTCATACTACATTCATGAGAAACCAGTCACTTGGTATAGGCTACACTCAAGGGGAAAGGAGCTATGCTCTGTCTCCTGGAGGGATGAGAATCAAAGAATCTATGAAAATATATTAACAACACTACAGTAAGTAATAAATACTTGGGGGAGACATTTTGAGACTCTACAATATTCTACTTCTCAAAGTTTTGCCTACCAGTGGACCCTGCCTGTGGCAATTATTACTGTGTATTTTCACAGCAGTTTTCTACTTCCTTGATTCTTTCTACATGTATTAATTAGAAACTATAACTAGATAGAGAATCCTTGGCTTACAGTTTTTTCTTTTAGTTTATTGAAAGTCCTGAGTCATAGCTGTCTTGTTTTCTATGCTGCTGTTGAGACACCAAATTGATTTCCCTTTTTGGAAGTGAGGTGCAGACAATTTTAACTTGAAGCCTAATGCTTTACTAGGATATATCTTGCAGTTTACTTCTCTGGGCCAATTATCATTAGTATGTTTGAAGATGTATGTTAAGGTCTTCTGGGTTTCCTCCAATTTTTCTTGGGTTATAATTTTAAATAGTATTTTTGTTCCATTATTACTTTCCATCAGGGACTCCAGTTTTGTGTTTATCATCCTTGCTAATTTTTCATACTGTTATGTTTGCTCTATGCTTTTACCCCTTTATTTGTTTCTCTTTCATTCTCTTGGCTATTTACTTTCCATTCTTCAAAGCTCCTTTTACAGATAATACAGTCTCTTATCCCTTGAGGATTTTATAATTTAGTCTTAATATCTAAAATGATTGTGTCTTTTTCTTTGTATCTTATCTACGTTTAGTCACNGTTTAGTCATCTTTCATCTTATGTATTTGATTTTCTCCATCTCTATTTTGGTTTTTTAATTTTTCATTAAAGATACTTTCTCATATCTCTAAATGCCTGTCTAAGGATAAGGAGTTTAGGTTTGAAAAATTGTATTAGAATTTTTTTCTTTCTATGCTTGTTTTTCTGGGAAGAATTTTCATCAAATGAATAGTTTTATTCATATTTTCAGTTTTCTTTTTTATTGGTTTTGTGGGGATGTAGCCTATTATTTTTCTTCCCATTTTTAAATGCCTAGTTTCTTCTGGATCAGTAATGACAGACGATTCTATTTAGCAGGAGTGAGTGTATACTATAGTTTAAGAAGTTACTACTTTGGGAATAGTCTCCTCTGCTAATATAGTGATATTTCTTTAACAGATGTTTTATCTCTGAGAGATAAGTTTAGTTGTGTAGTCTGACCTTGTGATTTTCTCTTGTTTCTGTAGCAACTTGGTTGAGATATAAAAAAACAAAAACAAAACTCTGAGAAGGAGATGTGCCTTTAAGAAGTTTGTTGGAGAATGCTCTCAGGCTCAATAATTATTGATGGAGTGAAGGAAGTAAGATTGGACAGAAGGATGAGTTGACTATAGTCACCACAAAGACCTTAGCCAATCTGGTAGAGAAGTGGGGATTTGGGA
>NW_023185832.1:0-1368 GCF_002007445.2 Ailuropoda melanoleuca | reverse complement strand
TCTGGGACCCCAGGCCCTTCCACATCCTACTTTTAACTGGGAGCTGAATTCACTTCTTATCTAAGTCACTTACATAGTAAAACCCAAATCCTACCCTGGTTGCACAGAGCAACTAGGTAGACGTAAAGGCCTTGTGTACAGCATGACATGAGAAACAGGTCGTAATGAACACCGTGATTGTAATTTGCTTAATTTCATTTTTAATGTCATTAGCCACTCAGGAAATTANATTAGCCACTCAGGAAATTTAAATATTTAAATCAACAAGATTTTCCTAGTAAAAAAATTTTTGTGCCTTTTCCAGAAAGTAATCACACATTTCAGGACATATGTTTTTCTTCAGTATTATTTTTTTTAAATATTTTGAAATAGTTGAAAAATTTTTTTGTGTTTTGTTAGGTTTGCAAAAATGTTATAAGGAATATAATAAATTCTTACATACTGTTCTGTTGCTCCATCAATTTACTAATTTTTTTAATGGAATGGATTAAAAATTGAATCAGCTTTATTGAGGTATAATTCACATAAAATCCACTTGTTTTCAGTATACAATGTAGTATTTTTAGTAAATCTACAGAATTATGCAAGCATCACCACAGTCTAATTGTAGAATACTTGCAGTCATTCCCCGGACCTACCCCAGCTCCAAGCAACCGCTAATCTACTTTCTGCCTTCAGTTTTGCTTTTTCTGGAATTTTATGTAATGAAATACAATATGTGGTCTTTTGACTCCAGCTTTTTCACTTACCATGATGTTTTTGAAGTTTATCCGTGTTTTAGTACCTGTCAATATCTTGTTCCTTTTATCCATTTATCAGTTGATGACTGGATAGTTTCCAGTATTTGGCTATTGTCAATGAACAATGCTGCTATGAACACTCAGATACAAAGTTTGTATGGACAAAGGCTTTCATTTGTCGTGAGTGGATACTAGGAGTAGAATTGCTCGAAATAGGAGACAGAGAAATTGGCCCCCCAAAATGTCCATGACCAATCCATGGGAACTGTCATAATGTTACCTTTCAAAACAAAACGTATTTTATACATGTGATTAGCCACTTCAATAAGGGAGATTATCCTGGCTTTTTCAGGTGGGCTCAATGTAAACACAGGGCTCCTTATCAGAGGGATGTAGGATGCAGGATTGTTAGAGTCAGAAAGGAAATGTGATGATGGAAGCAGAGGTCAGAGGAAGAAAGAGAGACAGTTTCAAAATGCTACACTGCTGATTTTGAAGAGGGAAGAAAGGTTCATGAGCCAAGAATTGCTGGTCTTTTAAAGGCTGGAAAATGTGGGAAATGGACTCTTCCATAGAAGCTCCAGAAGGAATGGAGTGATGCTGACACTATGGGAGACCATTTGGGACA
>NW_023185831.1:312-524 GCF_002007445.2 Ailuropoda melanoleuca | reverse complement strand
TCCAGCTCAACTCAGGGGACCGGCTGAAAAAGGGGTCCCCTACTCCTCCGCCATCTTAACCTCCTCTCCCTTTCCATTATTTCTTGGTCCAAGGGCTCCTTCCTTTTGGTAGGGCTGTGGTTTTATCTTAGCATTCCTGAGTCTAGACATGGGATAAGACCTTGAGATGATTCTCAGGGTGTGGAAGGAAAGCTGAGGGCGTGCAATGTGAG
>NW_023185831.1:0-188 GCF_002007445.2 Ailuropoda melanoleuca | reverse complement strand
TGCACAGTTCTGAACCCTCACACAGTGGAGGCCTTTTAGACTGAAATTGCAGAAACTCATTTTCAGCTTGGTGGCCTCATGTCACTGAGGGCAACCCTGTGCCCAGGGGAGCATCCCGCTGGGCAGGACCCCTGGCCTACATCTGTGCATGGTCAAGTTTCTTTTCCCAAATACTGCAGGGTTCCCAT
>NW_023185830.1:287-508 GCF_002007445.2 Ailuropoda melanoleuca | reverse complement strand
ATAAATTAGGGGAACTCACAACTATGCAGAATTAAACAACACACTTCTACATAATCAAAGGACCAAAGACACATCAAAATGGAAATCAGGAAATACATTGAGATCAATAGGAATGAAGACAGAGCACACCAAAACCGAGGGGGTCCTGCTAAAGCCGTGCTGAGAGGGAAATACACAGCTGTCAATGCCCATATGGAAAAGCAACATCTCCAATCCATCAG
>NW_023185830.1:0-178 GCF_002007445.2 Ailuropoda melanoleuca | reverse complement strand
TTAAAGAAATAAAGAGAATAAAAATAACAATGTAGAAAATTAAATCAAATGTGATCCTTCGAAAGATCAACCAAAGACGAATGTTCAACTAGACTCACTAAAAAGAAAGAGAGAGAAATGACCCAAATTACTGAGATCAGCAATGACAGAGGAGATGTTAGGACTGACCACACAAAAA
>NW_023185829.1:0-1282 GCF_002007445.2 Ailuropoda melanoleuca | reverse complement strand
CACACAGTTCTCACGGAAAATAAAAAGGTTAATGAATTTTTCTGGCAATATGCAAATATATTTAGGCCTGTCTTTATGGCCTTAGGCAATACCCACAAACACACAGAGTTGTAACCCATGGGGTGCTGGTAATTTACTGCCAATACCACACTTCCTAACAGTGAGGTAACGCATTGTCACATGTTACTTGATTATATCATTTCTGGAACGAAAGGTCTGGAAATAGACNACATGTTACTTGATTATATCATTTCTGGAACGAAAGGTCTGGAAATAGACTCTTCTATAATAGCATCACATGCTAAGCCCAGAGGTGGGAAAACAAATATCGAGACAGAGAAATATGCTTTCACTTGTCTTCAGCCAATGCCCTATCTGTAAAATGAAACCTAATTACAACACTGCTGCCATCCACTGCTTTCCTGTGGATCACCTTTAATTAATGGAAGCTATTTTCACTGCTTTTAATATTTTTTATCTTAGATTACCAAAAAAAAAATGACATGAGTTTATTTTCACATTAATCAATATGAACTAATCTATCACATTGTCAAGATGTGGAGGTCATTGATGAGTGATGAGTGATGAGTCACTCAACCACTATCAGCTTCAAGAATAAGGCTAATGACACATTCTTCAGCCTTTGTTAGACTGTAATAACTCACATAAAGGCTGTGAATGAGTAATTTATTTTAGTTATAGTGAGTGAAAATAATCCCAAAGCAAGATTGTTGGCTTTACCTACGATGCAGAATGCTTAAGAGTGTAATCTGAAAAATACTGCTTTATGGAATTATTTTTATACCTAATTTCTCCATTTTGAAAGAAATATCACTTATCAACTTGCCTCCATAATTGTATGTGTCATGGGCAGAATGGCCTGTCAGAGATGCCCACAACCTAATTTCAGGATATGTGAATATANAACCTAATTTCAGGACATGTGAATATGTTATGTTACCTGGCAAAAAAGACTTTACTTATGCAATTCAGTTTAGGGACCTTAAAACAGAGAAATTTTCTTGGATTGTTGGGGTGGGCCCAATCTAATCACATGAGCCTTTAAAAAACACTCAGGATTTTCTCTACCTGGACTCAGAAGACAGTTACAGCGGAAGGAGAGGCAGCGGAAGCGCGGAAGAGACGTTTGAACTATGAGAAGTGCTGGCCCCCGCTGTGCTGGTGTGGGGATGACGCTGTGCTGGTGTGGGGATGACGCTGTGCTGGTGTGCAGATGACGCTGTGCTGGTGTGGAGATGACGCTGTGCTGGTGTGGAGATGA
>NW_023185828.1:0-3150 GCF_002007445.2 Ailuropoda melanoleuca | reverse complement strand
ATATTTGTGTATAGCAATGGATATTAGATTTGGTTATTAACTCATGTGGTACTATATCTTCTTACTGGATGCAAAACAATAACTACAGGGGCACCTGAGTGGCTCAGTCGGTTAAGCTTCTGACTCTTGATTTTGGCTTAGGTCATGATCTCAGCAATGTGAGATTGAGCCCCACTTTGGGCTCTGTGCTGGACATGGGGCCTGATTAAGATTTTCTCTCTCCCTCTCCCTCTGCCCCTCCCCCCTCTCTAAAAACAACAAAACCCAATAACAATGAACACTTATATAGTAAGTATAAAAATTTCTACTTTCTTGTGACATGTTCTTGGCAGCTGCTATGAATTTTGAAATCGAACTTGGCTTTAGATACTTTATTTTCAATTCTCTTGAGTATTTCTTGCCTTTTACTGCTTCTGCCTTTGTATGTTGTCATTTAAATTTGCCTGCATTTTTAACTCCTGTCAGTAAACTTAAGCAGAAGAAGGTTGAATATTTCTTGTGTGTTCATATTTGTGGAGGAAAGATCACACAAAAAGATTCAAATATGTTTATTCAGTAAATCCCCTGAGTTTCTGATTCGGCAGGTATAGGGCAAAGCCCCCAAATTTACATCTTTAACAAGTTTCCAGGTGATTCAGAAGCTACTAATTCAGAGATCACACCTTGGGAATCATTTACAGAAGTTCTCAATATTTTACTGGCACATCTGTTTACTTCATTTTGTTTTTCTTCTTCATTAGAATTTAATCTCCATGAGGACAAGGTCATGATGGCTGTTTTATTGTATCCTTTCTACAAAAATAAGTTAAATATTTACACAGTGAGTGAAAAATGAAAAAGAACAATCTTTTTACCATACAAAGTGTCACTGTCAGAGAATCCAGTGAGTGGAATATTTCTATTTTCTTAGAGTCTGTAGATGGGGTGAGTAACCTTGAGTGCCAGAATGGGAAGGACATAGAGAACCTGCCATCACCTCCACCTCCTTGGGTTCTAAAGCCCAGAAGTGGCACTATGGTTGGAACACAGACGCAGCTTAAGTTCATATATCAGTGGCAGAACATCTGTGGCCTAGAGTCTTGTTTTCTAGGAGTCTAAGTGTAACTAATATGAAGACAGATATATGGCGGGCAATGAGAGTAGGAATAAAAAGATAACATTCTTCCTAAAGGCCATCTTTAAGGTGTGGGGTCCTCTGACAAATATTTTTGTGTATTCCCTCTCTACATAACAAATTTGATTAAGTATGTGTATAAAATTTGAATTAATGTGATTATTTAGAATTATTAGCGTAAAAGAGGAACTTACAAATATGTTTACCGTCAGTGCATGTGAAGAATTGATAATAACATAAGACATTAAAGACTCCACAGGTTAAATTAGGAAACTCAGAAGATCCAGAGTTCAAATTATATATAAATGTTGCCAAAGGTAGGTCCAAGTAGAAAGCCTGAATATAAAATTAGAATACTGTTACAGGAAAACACTAGGAGAAGGAAGAAAACTTTCAGTGGCAGATCTCACCAATGTCCAACAAACATTTACTTTCAGAAGGAAAGACCCTTCCCCCCAAAGAGAGATAGAAGATAAATTCCTACATCATTAAAAATTTAAAAGAAAAAAAAAGATAAATTCCTATAAGGTTGAACTAGATTCTAGTGTTAGGTTAATGAAAAGAGAAAGCTGAAGGAAAGAACATAGAGCTGAGGAGGCTCAGTGGAGGTCGATCCCATGGATTATTATTATAAAATTATTTCAGTAATTTATTTAAAAATTAAGATGGCATTTCCTACTCAGGAATAATTGTCAAAGAAGAAAAGAATCACAAACCTTAGCACTCTGAAAATGGTTTTGAAGAAAAAGTTGGAAGGGTATGATATGAATGATTTAGGATGAGGATTAATGGCAATAATGATGTATGAATAACCTCATGGATGCGATGTACAGATTTAGGAATAAGAACAACAACAACAACAACAACAACAAAACACAACAAACCCAGCAAAACCCTGATCTAAAACAGTACAACATTGCCCAAGCAAATGCCTATTTGCTTATGTCTTTATGTAAGCCATAGCAATATTAAGGCTTTATTTAGGGCATTATGCACACATGGACACACAGTTCTGAAAAAACACAAATATTAACATAATAGAGGGAAGACTACATGATTTTCATTGTGGTAGAGATTTTGCATATCTAATCTAAGGGCAAGAAGCTTTCCAATCCAGTTCTAGGAAACCAAAATTATTTATGGGCTATGAATGGTATGGTTCAATCTAGTCTGATTATTTGTGTACAGTAAGAATCTTCATTAATTCTTGAAGTCGTTTTACTGTCCTCATTGCTGTTGCAATTACCTTTAGTATTTCTGTAGGTATTTACGGCATTTCAGATGATTTGTGATACCATTTTATTTACTTACTAGAATAGTTTCACATTAGTAGACATGAATAAATAAAAAGATACAATTGTAGAAAAATATAAAAGCAAATTTCAGGTAAAGAGTCATTTTAATGAGTCAAAGTCAGTCTTGTTTATATTATACTTATTTTCTGTGCTTGACCTTACAGATTGCTTAGAGAGCAAAGATCTTTATTTCCAAGGAGAAAGGGAAGAACCTTTCACAGATATAAAGTAATTATTTCAATGCCAATAATCATTGGAAAGGTTTTCTTTTTCACAGCTGATTTTTTGGCTTGTAATAGAGAGGCAGACTAATGAAAATATGTTCCTAAAAGATTCAGTCCCTTAGATGGCTATTAGTTGTTTACCTTTTTCTCTCAAACATAAGGAGGATAGCATTGTCAGGATGGGGGTGGTGGTGGTTAGAGATCATAATTTCCCTTAGATGGCTATTAGTTGTTTACCTTTTTCTCTCAAACATAAGGAGGATAACATTGTCAGGATGGGGGTGGTGGTGGTTAGAGATTATAATTTCCTTCATGTGTCTCCTTGCTCTTGTGCCAAGATTTGAAAAGGGAATAGTATAAAGACATAGATCTTTCACAGGTTCTCTGAGTCACTACTTTTAAAATAGGAAAATTAGAGCTCATAAGGATGAGTTACTTTAATTTTTTTAAAGTACTTATCCCCTGAGCTTTGTGAATTTGTATTGAAGTTTATAATTTGTCATCAGTTTTCTAAACA
>NW_023185827.1:0-628 GCF_002007445.2 Ailuropoda melanoleuca | reverse complement strand
ACTAATGAAACGTTGAACACTAAATCAAAAACTAATGATATACTGTATGTTGGCTAACTGAACATAAAAAAAGTTAAAAATAAAAAAAGAATTAATGCTTATTCTTCTAAAAGGATTCCAAAGGAAAAAAAATAGAAATGCACTGTGAATTTCCAGTCATTCTATGAGGNAATTCCCAGTCATTCTATGAGGCCAACATTACATTGATCCCCAAACCAGACAAAGACCCCACAAAAGAGAGAATTATAGGCCAATATCCCTGATTAATATGGATGCAAAAATTCTCCCAAAATACTAGCCAGTAGGATCCCACAGTATATCAGGAGGATTAATGACCATGACCAAGAGGGATTAATTCCTGACCTGCAAGAATAGTTCAACATTTGCAAATCCATCTATGTGATAGAACACATTAATGTAAGAAAGGACAAGAACCATGGGTTCCTCTCAATAGATGGAGAAAAAGCATATGACAAAATACAGCATCCTTTCTTGAAAAGATCCCTCCACCATGTAGGAATAGAGGGAATATACCTCAATATCATTAAAGTCATGTATGAAAGGCCAAGAGTGAATATCATCCTCAACGGGGATAACGTCAGGAACCCTGTGGTCTACATGCTCTCCA
>NW_023185826.1:0-1376 GCF_002007445.2 Ailuropoda melanoleuca | reverse complement strand
AAATTTATAAAATACAAATCTTTTCACCTTAAAAAGGCTATAAGTAGGCATAAGATATTCTTATATATAGGCGTGCCTGGGTGGCACAGCAGTTAAGCGTCTGCCTTCAGCTCAGGGTGTGATCCCAGCGTCATGGGATCGAGCCCCACATCAGGCTCCTCCGCTATGAGTCTNCCCCTGCTTGTGTTCCCTCTCTCGCTGGCTGTCTCTATCTCTGTCAAATAAACAAATAAAATCTTAAAAAAAAAAAAAGATATTCTTATATATAAAACTTCCCTTTTTATTCCTTGGTCGACTTTGTGCTTTTTTCCCCCCTTCCTTTAAAAGTACAAGTTTGCATAAATTATTTTATGGCCAAAATGCAAAAAGCAAAAGCAAAACCAAACCCTCATTTTTCTTTGGATTTTTATTAATTTTCTATATTAAAACAGCCAAACCAGTTTTCTGCTGGTTTCAGCATGGGTTGTATAATTCCGGTAGGACTATTCATATACTTCCTGGAAGTGACAAATTAATACTTTGACATCTTTGAAGAAGATGATGTACTCTGCTCTGCTATGTCAGAGATTAGTTTAAGACAATTTATCAGTGAAATATTAACTCGGGATCGTGCTAACTCCTTTTATCACCGGTATCATCAAAACCCAAGAATTAACCTCACTGCCATTGAAAGGTGAGCATTTTTAGATTTGCAGGGGCGTGCATAAAACTTGCCAAAGGATCTGGTTATGTAACCGATTTTCATAATATGCACACTGTGTGAATATATATATATAGAGAGAGGTAAGTACCAAGTTATACTGGGTGTGTGTGCATGCATCTGAATGATTAGATTTGCTCCCATCGTTCCTGAAATTTAGAAACCACTGATATCCTTGGAAATGTTTGCTTGCTAACCAATTTCAAAGAAATATTTCTCTTGTACCCACATCACTAGGAAAACTTGCGTCGTTATCTGGTTTGCTCTGCTTTGTCCGTACGACAGGTACCCAATGCCGCTTCGCACTTCAGGCTTACTGTGCATTCACAAAACGTGCCAACTGTGATAGAAGACGGAACCAGGGTGAGGACACCAGTGTGTGCTCCTTACCGCGGCAAATGGGCCGATGGTCGCTCCACGCAGCCAGTGTCTCTGTGACTCTCTGACAGGTTATGCTCTTGGATCCCTGGAGCACATAATTGTCCTCACAGGAGAACTGTACATTTGCACCAACCCTAAGCAATTAAGAAAACAAAACAACCAAAATTATTTTTGTAAGCCTTCTTAAAAAAATTAGCATAGTGCTGTGAGTGTATTATTCCATGCAATCACTATCACACTTCAAACAATCCATTAGAAATTACTCTTAGATATAACCGTGTAATTTGGCACAGGA